>NC_041390.1:309147557-309260459 GCF_002162155.2 Triticum dicoccoides | reverse complement strand
CGCTCACTGATCATCCCATCGATCGGCTTCAGTTAGCAACAGTAGCCAATGAAATCGCTCGATCGGGTTCAGTTAATAGCCATCGATCGATCGCTCGGGTTCAGTAACGCGTAGCCTGCAGTGTAATCGCTCGGGTTCAGTTAGAGCCCAACGCCTCGCTCGGGTTCAGTTAGAGCCAACGCCTCGCACACATGTGTGTACGTGTACGAGAGAAACGCGCATCGCTCGGCCCCCGACCTCCCACCGTAACCGAGAACTCCCCGAAATTTTCCTCCCCCTCGCTTCTACCACGGTTTTTTCCGTCATGGACGGCCCAAAGAATGTCATGCAGCTGCGTCTCCGGCCGGCCCAGGACGAAAAGCCCATTTTGTGTCATGATTTTTTGTCATAGAAGTAGGAGCCCACCACATCTATGATGATACCGGGTTTTGTCACAATTATCGTCATAGAAGTGTCATATGTATGATAGAAAAAAAATTCGTTCGACCCAAAATGTCACGGATGTGTCTTTTTTTGTAGTGAATGGGCCTCTGGAATCGGGAAAAATGGCCCGTTTTCTACTAGTGTAGAGGTGAAACCCATAAGATCTTGCAATCAACTCATGGCTCTGTCACATGGATAGCAAGCTTCCACACACCCTGTCCATAGCTGGTTCTTTGGTGATACTCCAATCCTATGGGTCTCTCTTAATGGACTCCTCCCATGTAAAATTCGGTCTAGCCCGACTTCTCTTGACATTCTCCGCACGCTTTAGCCATCCTCTATGAACTGGACCTTCTGGAGGCCTGCACCAAATATGCCCAAACCATCTTATATGATGTTGGACAAGCTTCTCTTCAATTGGTGCTACCCCAACTCTATCTCGTATATCATCATTCTGGGCTCGATCCTTCCTCATGTGGCCACACATCCATCTCAACATATGCATCTCCGCCACACCTAACTATTGAACATGTCGCCTTTTAGTCGGCCAACACTCAATGCCATACAACATTGCAGGTCGAACCACCATCCTGTAGAACTTGCCTTTTAGCTTTTGTAGCACTCTCTTGTCACAAATAATGCCAGAAGCTTGGCACCACTTCATCCATCCGACTTTGATTCGATGGTTCACATCTTCATCAATACCTCCATACTCCTGCAACATTGACCCCAAATATCGAAAGGTGTCCTTCTGAGGCACCACCTTCCCATCAAGGCTAACATCCTCCTCCTCACACCTAGTAGTACTAAAGCCGCACATCATGTAGTCGGTTTTAGTTCTAGTATGCCTAAGCCCTTTTGATTCCAAGGTTTGTTTCCATAAATCTAACTTCCTATTTACCCCCATCTGACTAGCGTCAACTAGCACCACATCATCCGCAAAGAGCATACACCATGGTATATCTCTTTGTATATCCCTTGTGACCTCATCCATCACCAAGGAAAAAAGATAAGGGCTCAAAGTTGACCCCTGATGCAGTCTTATCTTAATCGAGAAGTCATCAGTGTCGAAATCACTTGTTCGAACACTTGTCACAACATTATCGTACATGTCCTTGATGACGGTAATGTACTTTGCTGGGACTTTGTGTTTCTCCAAGGCCCACCACATGACATTCCCTGGTATCTTATCATAGGCCTTCTCCAAGTGAATGAACACCATATGCAAGTCTTTCTTTTGCTCCCTGCATCTCTCCATAAGTTGTCGTACCAATAAAATGGCTTCCATGGTTGACCTCCCAGGAATGAAACCAAACTGATTTTTGGTCATGCTTGTTATTCTTCTTAAGTGGTGCTCAACGACTCTCTCACATAGCTTCATTGTATGGATCATCAGCTTAATTCCATGGTAATTATTACACCTCTGAACACCCCCTTGTTCTTGAATATTGATACTAATATACTCTGTCTCCATTCTTCTGGCATCTTGTTTGCCTAGAAAATGAGGTTGAAAAGCTTGGTTAGCCATACTATCGCTATGTCCCCAAGGCCTTTCCACACCTCAATGGGGATACAATCAGGGCCCTTCGTCTTGCCTCCTTTCATCCTTTTTAGAGCCTCCCTGGTCTCAAACTCCTGGATTCACCACACAAAACGCATGTTGGTCTCATCAAAGGAGTCGTCTAGTTCAATGGTAGAACTCCGCCTATGTTGTCTCAACATAGCCGGTCCCAAGCCCAGGTAAAGGAGGAGGGTTGTGATAGGCTTGGCGAGCCAACATAAAAACTCAACCACTCTTATGGAGATGAAACCCAAAAGATCCAACATATCATAGACATAAAAAATGGACAGGCCATGAAAATGTTGAGCTAGACATACTATGATCATGCAAGGCAAATGAAAACATGTCTCTAATCATTTAATGTAAAAATGATGGCAGTGCATGGCGATATGCTCAGAATGACTATGAAAATTCCATGTAGGCAGGTATGGTGGTTGTTCTATGGAGATGGGGTGTCTTATGTGTAGGAGAACAAGAGAAAGTCCTCCTACATGTTTGGATGTACCTGCGATGTTTTCTCCAAGTCCCAATGTCATGAGTTTGAACATGCAATTTTTGGTCTGAATTTCCCAAGTTATAGTGGTCATCCACGTCATTGGATATGTCAACATCAGTTGCTAATTTAGGTACAGAAAAGAGCCTATAGCACACAATCCGCACTTAGTTAATCGAGCAAATTCAACAATTAAACAGAGCTAGTTGACCTAAACATTACTCTAACAAAAGAGCAACGCTCTAAACAAAGACTAATATTCTTCCTGGCGCTCGTCGATCTCCGTTGCCTCCTCCATGTACAGCTCGTGCTCGACGACCTCCTGGGGAAGGTGAGGGAGTCCTGGACTAGGGGGTCCTTGGGCTACCAACCTATCTCTTATAGGCCAGACAGGTGGGCCGCGTTGCAGCTGCTAGAAGGCCGAACTATGAGGCGACTCCGTATCCGGACAGGAAGTCTTTAATGCCTTGGTGTGTCCTCCAAGTCAAGATAAGAAGAATCTGCATGTTTATCCCTTCCTTGTAACCGACCTTGTGTAACCCTAGTATGGCTGGTGTCTATATAAACCAGAGGGTTTAGTCCATAGAGGCTAGAAGAACAACCATCACCCTACTCGCCTAGGGTTTAGTTCATCCGATCTCATGGTAGATCAACTATGTAATCATCATATACACTTCAATATAATCGAGTAGGACATAGGGTTTTACCTCCTCGAGAGGGCCCAATCCTAGGTAAACATCATGTCCTTCATCCCTTGTTCCCCATTGATCCAAGATCCACAGCTCGGGACCCCCTACCCGAGATCCACTGGTTTTGACACCGATAGAAGGGGCTCCATGGCTATCCATCACCACGTACTTGGCAAGCATCTCACCGTCTGCGCCCGCCCTCTCTTTGGAAAAGGCCGCCACGATCCTGGCATGGATGGCCTCCATCTCAGCTAGGGAGTCCGCCGATGAAAGGATGGCTGCTCGAGCACTCTCGGTGATTACCATCTCTTCGAAAGTGGGTCGTGTCCGGTGTCGAGAAGGCCACTTCAATTTTTTGCAGTGACTGGCACGAGCTGGGAGTGGGCAGCCTCGACATGGGCGTGGGCGGCCTCCATGAGGGCTACCACGGCTGTCGAGGAATAGATGGTTGCTGTGTCGTTCTTGACATTTGCTATCCCCTTCACAGATGTTGCTGCCACCATCTCAGCTGCAGAAGCTTCCCTTTCAGCTGCTGTAGCCACCCTATCAGAGATCACGACCACGCTGATGAAGGTTGCGAGCGCGCTCATGGTGGATGCGGCCATGCTCGGGCCGGAGTGGGCCATCGAAGTTGCCCTCATGACATGGATCCACGTCCCCATATTTCACTGGCGATGATTGAACAGAAAATGGGATTGGGGAGCAAGTGTGGTTGATGCATCGCGGTGTACTATAGCCAACGAAGCTTCGAGTGTAAGCCATATATGAGGGTGCCCCAAGATATTTTATACTACATCGCATATGATTTTTCCTAATAAACTGTTTGTGGTGTACTTGTTTTTCATTTTGATTTGAAAGAAAAATGGGGTTACATCGGCAAAGGACGGTGTTTGAATTGCTAGAACATTTATCTATAGTGAACATGCAACTATAGGAGTGTCATGTTAGAATATGGAATTATTGATGGTTTGTATGACCTTTTTTATACATCGATTGAGTTTTCTAGGCATTTTATGTGCATAATTTAAATTGAAACTACATGCACATGCTCTAGTGCACCGAAATGGGTTGAAATCATATATGTGTCCTATAGTGCATGTTTAGGTTGCATGCAAGAAATGGGAATAAATTTCAAATATCTTAATGTCGTCGCTTGGACGCAAAAATTAAGAATCTTGGTTTTTAAATTCCCGTAACTCCAAAGCTTGCCTGAATTTCATGAAACTAGGCATGGTGTCATGACAGGGCACATATATGCCATGCTAAAATTTTGTCCAATTTCAAACAAGTTTTGGTACAAGCTTATTGCAAAACAGAGCTTCTGATAAGAAGTCTCGTGGTTCCGATAGGGAACATGTCACCTTTGTGGGCAAAACGACATTCGCTGCCTCTTCTCGCCCTGAATTTTTTCTAGGGGCAACATAGACCAATAGGAGTGACATGCTAAAAATGGAATTATTCAGGGTTCGTTTGGCATTTTTATACATTAATTGAGTTTTTTAGGCATTTAATGTGCATAACTAAAATTTAACTACATGGACATGCTCTAGTACACCAAAATGGGTTAAAAATCATGTATGTGTCCTTGGGTGCATGTTTAGATCACATGCAAGAAATGAGAATAAATTTCAAACATCTCGGTGTCGTGGCTCAGTTGCAAACATTGAGAATCTTGGTTTTTAAATTCCCATAAATCCAAAACTCGCCTAAAATTCATGAAACTTGGCATGGTGAAATGACATGGCACATATATGCCACGATAATTTTTTTGTCCAATTTGGTACTAGTTTTGGTACAAACTTCTTACATACTAGAGCTTCTCATAATAAGTCTCATGGTTTCGATAAGGAACGTGTCACCTTTGTGAGAAAAATGACATCCGCTGGTTCTTCTTGCCTTGATATTTTAAGAGGCAACATAGACAAATAGGGATGTTGTGCTAAAATATGGAATTATTCAGGGTTTGTTTGGCCTTTTTATACATTAATTGAATTTTCTAGGCATTTAATATGCATAATTCAAATTTGAACAACATCCACATGCTCTAGTGCACCAAAATGGGTTGAAAAAAAATCATATATGTGTCCTTGGGTGCATGTTTATGTCCCATGCAAGAAATGGGAATGAATTTCAAACATCTCGGTGTTGTGGCTCGGCGCAAAATTGAGAATCTAGGTTTTTAAATTCCCGTAAATCCAAAACTCGCCTCAAATTCATGAAACTTGGCATGGTGTCATGACATGGCAGATTATGTCGTGATTTTTTTGTCCAATTTGGGACATGTTTTGGTACAAGCTTCTTACAAACCAGAGCTTCTCACAAGAAGTCTTGTGGTTCTGGTAGGGAAGGTGTCACCTTTATGGGTAAATCGACATTAGCTACCTCTTCTCGCCTTGATTTTTTCTAGAGGTAACATAGATCATTAGGAGTGTCGTGCTAAACTATGGAATTAGTTAGGGCTCGTTTGACCTTTTTTATACATTAATTCAATTTTCTAGGCATTTCATATGCATAATTCAAATTTGAACTACAAGCCATGCTCTAGTGCACTAGAATGGGTTGAAAAAAAATCATATATGTGTCACTGGGTGCATGTAGGCACTATAGGGTTTTGTTTTCCAATTTGAGACAAGTTTTTTGATTTTTTAGAGCCAACATTGAGAATATTGATTTAAATTCTAGTAAATCCAAAACTCACATAAAATTCATGAAATTGGGCATGGTGTCATGATATAGCACAATTATGATGTAGTATTTTTCATGTCCAATTTGACGGAAGGCACACACATTAAGAACCAACAAAGCCATTTTGGAACAAATAGCTATCACGTTATCATCACAAACGGTTGTACACTATTACTTAAATCGTGGGTGTTCTACTAACCATTTACATGCCACCACACGTCTCACTTTTTACTGGCTAGGAGGTGCTATGCGGGTAGCTGTTTGAGCAGACAAGAGGCGTGTGAGCGCAGTTTGCTATGCAGGCTAATAGGGAGGCATGTGAGCAGTCCTCCATTGTATAGGCTCATCGGGAGGCATGCAAGCAGTATGCTGCGTAGGATCACTGAGAAGCGAGCCCTTTAACCTCCATCGCTGCCTGCCTTGCTCCCAACTTCTCCATTAATGGCGCCCGAGATGCTGTTTAATAGGCGGCCTTACTGCCCGCTAACTCACAATCATGTCTCTTCGCCTCCCATTCCACTCGCGCTCCTCCTATCATCCATACCTCCACGCACACCATGGCGCACAAGGATCATATGCCACTAGTCTGTCGGTTTGGTGAAGTAGACCCCAAGCCATAGGAGATAGAATATAAGAAGGAATGGACCTCATGAACATGGCCCTGAATGAGCTAGCCGCAACAGATGCTGCCCTCACGCCCGTCATGGCTCGCTCCCCGCCCCCACACTAGCGACCATCCTCGTGGCATTGACGGCTGCTACTTCTTGAGCTTGCGTTGTTTTTTCCCTTGAAGAGGGAAGGATGATGCAGCAAAGTAGAGATAAGTATTTCCCTTAGTTAAGAACCAAGGTATCAATCCAGTAGGAGAAATAAGCAAGTCCCCAATCTATGCACCTGCAGAAACAATCAAACACTTGCACCCAAGGTGATAAAGGGGTTGTCAATCCCTTCACGGTCACTTTTAAAGGTGAGATCTGATAGAGATAGATATAAAAGATTACTAAAATGTAAAACAAAGTAAAAGTAAATAAATTGCAGCGAGATATTTTTGGTGTATAGATATGAAAATATATGATGAAAAATAGGCCTGGTGGCCATAGGTTTCACTAGGGGCTTCTCTCTTGAAGGCAAATAATATGATGGGTGAACAAATTACCATCGAGCAATTGATAGAAAACTGCAAAGTTATGATGATATCCAAGGCAATGATTATGAATATAGGAAGCACGTTCGTGCCAAGTAGACCGACTTCTGTCTGCATCTACTACTATTACTCCACACATTGACCACTATCCAGCATGCATCTAGAGTATTAAGTTCATAAGAACGGAGTAACGCCTTAAGCAAGATGACATGATGTAGAGTGATAAACTCAAGCAATATGATGAAAACCCCATCTTTTTACCCTTGATGGCAACAATACAAATACGTGCCTTGCTGCCCCTACTTGTCACTGGGTGAGGACACCGCAAGATTGAACCCAAAACCAAGCACCTCTTCAATTGCAAGAAAAACCAATCTAGTTGGACAAACCAAGCCGATAATTCAAAGATAAATACAAAGATATAAAATCATGCATATAAGAATTCAGAGAAGATTCTAATAATACTCATAGATATGCTGATCACACAATTCATCGATCTCAACAAACACATGGCAAAACAAGATTACATCAGATAGATCTCCAAGAACATCGAGGAGAACATTGTATTGAAGATCAAAGAGTGAGAGAAGAAGCCACCTAGATACTAGCTACGGACATGTAGGTCTGTGGTAAACTACTCATGCTTCATCGGAGGGGCAATAGAATTAATTTAGATGCCCTCCGTTATCGAATCCCCCTGTAGTAGAATGCTGGAAAAGGCCCCAAGATGGGACCTCAGGGGAATAGAGTTTACGGTGGCGGAAAAGTATTTAGGTGGACACTTCTGGTCGTTTGGGAATATTTGGGAATTTATAGGCCAAGAATTAGGGTCAGAAGAGCTTCGAGGGGCCCACAAGCCAGGGGCGCCCCCTAGGGAGCACCCAGGAGGCTTGTGGCCTCCTCGAGACTCTCCTAACTTCATCTCCAAGTCCTACGTGTGTCTTTTGGTCCATGAAAAATCATCGCGAAAGTTTTATTTTGTTTGGGCTCCATTTGATATTCCTTTTCTGTAAAATTCAAAAACAAGGAAAAAACAGAAACTGGCACTGGCTCTAGGTTAATAACTTAGTCCCAAAAATTATATAAAATAGCATATTAATGCATATAAAACATCCAAAATATATAATATAATAGCATGGAATGATAAGAAATTATAGATACGTTCGAGAAGTATCAAGCACCCCCAAGCTTAATTCCTGCTTGTCCTTGAGTAGGTAAATGATAAAAACAAAAAATTTGATGTGGAATGCTGGCTAACATATTTATTCATGTAATTTTATTTATCGTGGCATGAATGTTCAAACCCATAAGATTCAAACCAAAAGCTTAATATTGTCATAGAAACAATAATACTTCAAGCATACTAATAAATCAATCATGTGTCTTCTCAAAATAACATGGCGAAAGAAAGTTATCCCTACAAAATCATATAGTTTGGCTATGCTCCATCTTCATCACACAAAGTATTATATCATGCACAACCCTGCTGACAAGCCAAGCAATTGTTTCATACTTTTGATGTTCTCAAACTTTTTCAACTTTCACGCAATACATGAGCGTGAGCCATGATAGGTGGAGTAGAATATGGTTGTGGAGAAGACAAAAAGGATATAGTCTCACAACAACTAGGCGTATCAACAGGCTATGGAGATGCCCATCAATAGACATCAATGTGAGTGAGTAGGGATTGCCATGCAACGGATGCACTAGAGCTATAAGTGTATGACAACTCAAAAAGAAACTAAATGGGTGTGCATCCAACTCGCTTGCTTGCGAAGACCTAGGGCAATTTGAGGAAGCCCATTATTGGAATATACAAGCCAAGTTATATAACGAAAACTCCCCCTAGTATATGAAAGTGACAATATAGGAGACTCTCTATCATGAAGATCATGGTGCTACTTTGAAGCACAAGTGTGGAAAAAGGATAGTAACATTGTCCCTTCTCTCTTTTTTCTCATTTTTTGGCGGGATTCTTTGGCCTCTTTTATTTTTTATAAAGTTCGGAGACTCATCCCAACTTGTGAGGGAATCATAGCTTCCACCATCCTTTCCTCACATGGGACAATGCTCTAATAATGATAACCATCACACTTTTATTTACTTACAACTCAAGAATTACAACTCGATACTTAGAACAAAATATGACTCTATATGAATGCTTCCGGGGGTGTACCGGGATGTGCAATGATCTAGCATAGCAATAACATCAAAACATCAAGCTAGTTATCTTACAATCATGCGACGCAATATGAAAATGATAGTGTGTGTCATAATAACACAGAACGGTGGAAGTTGCATGACAGTATATCTCGGAACGGCGATGGAAATTCCATAATAGGTAGGTATGGTGGCTGTTTTGAGGAAGGGTATATGGTGGGTTTAATGCACCAACGGAAGTTGCGCGGTACCGTAGAGGCTAGCAATGGTGGAAGGGTGAGAGTGCGTATAATCCATGGACTCAACATAACTCATAAAGAACTCACATACTTATTGCAAAAATCTATTAGTCATGAAAACAAAGTACTACACACATGCTCCTAGGGGGATATATTGTTAGGAAAAGACCATCGCTCGTCCCCGACCGCCACTCATAAGGAAGACAATAAATAAATCATGCTCTGACTTCATCACATAACAGTTCACCATACGTGCATGCTACGGGAATCACAAACTTTAACGCAAGTATTTCTATCAATCCACAACTACTCACTAGCATGAATCTAATATCACCATCTCTATCTCAAAACAATCATAAGGAATCAAACTTCACATAGCATTCAACGCTCTTTGTATGAAAGTTTTTATTATACCCCTCTTGGATGCCTATCATATTAGGACTAAATTCATAACCAAAGAAAATTACCATGTTGTTTAGACACTCTCAAAATAATATAAGTGAAGCATGAGTGTTCAACGATTTCTATAAAATAAAGCCACCTCCATTCTCTAAAAAGATATAAGTGAAGCACTAGAGCAAAATTGCCTAGCTCAAAAGATATAAGTGAAGCACAAAGAGTATTCTAATAAATTCACGATTCATGCGTGTCCCTCTCAAAAGGTGTATACGACAAGGATGATTGTGGCAAACTGAAAAGCAAAGACTCATATTATACAAGACGCTATAAGAAAAACACATATCATGTGGTGAATAAAAATATAGCCTCAAGTAAATTTATCGATAAACGAAGACGAAAGAGGGGATGCCATCCGGGGCATCCCCAAGCTTAGATGCTTGGTTGTCCTCGAATATTACCTTGGGATGCCTTGCGCATACCCAAGCTTAGGCTCTCTCCACTCCTTATTCCATAGTCCATCAAATCTTTAACCAAAACTTGAAAACTTCACAACACAAAACTCAACAAGAAAACTCATGACATCCGTTAGTATAAGAAAATAAATCACCACTTTTTGGTACTATTGTGAAATCATTATTTATTTATATTGGTGTAATATATAATGTATTCTAACTTCTCCATGGTTCATACCCCCCGATACTACCCATAGATTCTTCAAAATAAGCAAACAACACAAAGAAAACAGAATGTGCCAAAAACAGAACAGTCTGTAGCAATCTGAAAACTTCGAATACTTCTGTAAGTCCAATTTTTTTGAAAAATTAGTACAACCAAGGAAATTTGTATATAAATCTTGTGTAAGAAATTCAGAGTTTTTCCACACTTATGTGATTTTCATTAATTCTGGGACTAGGCACAAAAGTTTCTGTTTTTCCGCAAGATCAAATCAACTATCACCATAAACCATCCCAAATGTCTTGCTTGGCTCAAACACTAAATTAAAACACCAAAACACATCTAACTGGAGGCTAGATGACAAAATTATTCAAAAACAGGAACAAAAAAGAAAGAACAAAAATAAAATTAGGTTGCCTCCCAACGAGCGTTATTATTTAACGCCCCTAGCTAGGCATAAAACATAGATCTTGGTATTGTCATCTTCGGTATGCAATTCCATTTTAATCAAATCTTCCAAAACTCTTCTTAGAAAATTTATTATTTCCTTTATTTCCCTTCTAGTAGGTGAACTTAGTTCATGAAAAGGACATTGATTAGTGATTTTGACATTCATAAACCCGTAAGCTGGATCATCACCATATATATCATCATATAAAATACGTATCTGGTTCTTAACGGGTTGCTTAGTCATCCCTTCCAACCAATCATCATTAAACCCTACATAAATTCCCCTTGTTATCCAATCAAATTTATCATAAGTCTCAAGGTACAAGGTTTGTGTAATTTCCAAATAGGGAACTCTCCTCCTAAGATTTCACTATACGATTGATAATCTCTAGATTCCAAACTACGCAAAGTTTCTTTATCATGGAGAATTTCATCAATCGGAGGGTGTCCAATATATTTAGTATAGAAAGCAAAAATCTCCCTAGAATCTTGTATTATAAAATCAAATTCCCGCATAAGGATGATAGTGTCAATCTTTTTAGCCTTAGGATGATTAATATTGGGAAGTTCATAAAATACCTTTTGCAAAGCGGGATGTATGTGCACAGATTTTCTTTCTAGTTTTTTAACATGCATGACAATAGCATCCATATAGCAATTTGTATCAAGAATAATAGATCTCTTATTCATAGGCATTATTCCCGTACAATCAAACAATTCTTGAATAATACCTTTCCCAATAATATTACTGTCTCCCACATAAAAAGTTTTTGCCTTATAATTAGGAGGTGTTTCAATTTCGTGATCCAAAGAACAAGCATCAAGTTTTTTCTCAAGATTTATGCTAGCAGTATTCTCAAATAGTTTGAACGATAACCGCCCCAGATCCGGACATGGTGGCAACAAACCGATATAGAAAATGAGCAACGAAAAGGCAAACGAAAATACGAACGGAAGAAGGGCGAAGAAAAAAGAAAATATTTTTGTATTTTTGTGAAATTGTTTTAGAAGTGGGGGAGAGGAAAACGAGAGGAAAATGGCAAACAAAGTAATGCAAGAGATGAGAGTTTATGGTGGGTACTTGGTAGGCTTGATGTAGATCTCCCCCGCAACGGCGCCAGAAATTCTTCCTACTACTTCTTGAGCTTCCGTTGGTTTTTCCCTTGAAGAAGAAAGGGTGATGCAGCAATGTAGAGAAAAGTATTTCCCACAGTTAAGAACCAAGGTATCAATCCAGTAGGAGAAACAAGCAAGTCCCCAATCTATGCACCTGCACAAACAATCAAACACTTGCACCCAACACGATAAAGGGGCTGTCAATCCCTTCACGGTCACTTGCAAAGGTGAGATCTCATAGAGATATATATAAAAGATTACTAAAGATTAAAACAAAGTAAAAGTAAATAAATTACAGCGAGATATTTTTAGTATTTTTGCTGTATAGATCTGAAAATAAATGATGGAAAATAGGCCAGGGGCCATAGGTTTCACTAGAGGCTTCTCTCTTGAAGGCAAATAATATGGTGGGTGAACAAATTACTGTCGAGCAATTCATAGAAAAGCGCAAAGTTATGACGATATCCAAGGCAATGATTATGAATATAGGCATCACGTCCGTGTCAAGTAGACTGTCTCCTGCCAGCATCTACTACTATTACTCCACACATTGACCATTATCCAGCATGTATCCAGAGTATTAAGTTCATAAGAACGGAGTAACGCCTTAAGCAAGATGACATGACGTAGAGGGATAAACTCAAGCAATATGATGAAAACCCCACCTTTTTACCCTTGACGGCAACAATACAAATACGTGCCTCGCTACCCCTACTTTGTCACTGGGTGAGGACACCGCAAAATTAAACCCAAAACCAAGCACCTCTCCCATTTCAGGAAAAACCAATCTAGTTGGCCAAACCAAACCGATAATTCAAAGAGAAATACAAAGATATCAAATTATGCATATAAGAATTCAGAGAAGATTCAAATAATATTCATAGATAAGCTGATCATAAATCCACGATTCATCGATCTCGACAAACACACTGCAAAACAAGACTACATCGGATAGATCTCCAAGAACATCTAGGAGAACATTGTATTGAAGATCAAAGAGAGAGAAGAAGCTATCTAGCTACTAGCTATGGACCCGTAGGTCTGTGGTAAACTACTCACACTTCATCGGAGGGGCATGAGTTGATGTAGATGGCCTCCGCGCGAAAAAGGCCCCAAGATGGGATCTCATGGGACCAGAAGGTTACGACGGCGGAAAAGTATTTTGGTGGACGCTTCTGGTCATTTGGGAATATTTGGGAATTTATTGGCCAAGAATTAGATTTAGAAGAGCTCTGAGGGGCCCACAAGCTAGGGGGCGCCCCCGAGGGCGCACCCTAGAGGCTTGTTGCCTCCTCGACGATAGTGAAAGTGGCGGTAAAATCGGTCCTCGGTGGTGATAGTGGAACTTGGTGAATCCGAGTTCTTCGGAGGTCATCATCGAACTTGGTCAAATACACGACGTGGGTAGACGTTCACTCAACGGCCTTCGGCGACGGTAGTTGTACACGGTTCGTAGACGTTCGGGTCAGTGGTACTTGTTGCATATCCAGGCGTAGTCGACCTTGGCGTATCCAAAGGGTACTTGTGGTCTTTAGGGTCGTCGACGTCGTGGTACTTGGTATCTTGGCACTCTCTTGGGTTTTACATAGATGAAACGGACCGTGACGATTGAAACTCGGTGTCCAGTGATAGCAATAGGATGGTACACGGGGCAGGGGTCTTCAAGGGTCAATGCTGCACTTGGGGTACCACTTACTGAAGGTGACCCCTGAGTATTCGATGAAGGCATTAACCACAGGGATGCATCGATGGTGCTTGGAGGCAGCAGCAGGTGGCAACCTGCTACCTCTTGAGCACCGTGTTGGTTTTCCCTTGAAGAGGAAAGGGTTATGCAGCAAAGTACCGTAAGTATTTCCCTCAGTTTTTGAGAACCAAGGTATCAATCCAGTAGGAGGCCACGCACGAGTCCCTCGCACCTACACAAACAAATAAATCCTCACAACCAACACGATAAGGGGTTGTCAATCCCTACACGGTCACTTACGAGAGTGAGATCTGATAGATATGATAAGATAATATTTTTGGTATTTTTATGATAAAGATGCAAAGTAAAATAAAAGGCAATAAAAATAACTATGTCCTGCCGGAGTCCAGAACCACCGAAGATTCCGGTGCAGTGTTCGGCTGGGGGCCGAACCTAGAGCCCATGGGAGTTTGGCTCCCTTTGCGCCCAGGGTCCGGAAGGTCGCCTCGAGGCGCCCCCAGGACTGCCTCCCCTTAGCCTGGTGCCTGTTGAGACAACACCTCGACGTTGTCCATAGGGCAAGGGGTGGAGGCGGTCGGAAGAGAACCGCTGTTCATATCCGACGAGTCCAACGAACCGCTCGACGAAGATACATTGAGATGAGCTCGGGAAGGACAGCATAATCATGTTTGGCATGAGGAGAAGCGGTGCAGTAAAACATACTATGAATTACAATGGTGTCCGGATACTTACGACTTCGCCAGGGGCTTTACCCTGGGTAGCCACTCGTCGCCGCTGTAGGCGGCCGTTGTGGAGCAGTCCGGAGGGAGGGTCCTGCCCTTCTTGGACCCTTCGGCCTTCCCGTTTGGGTCGGCCTTGCTTTTCTTGTCTCCCCTGGCTGGTGGGGGGGAACTTTCCTCTTCCTCCTCCTCGTTTTCGTGGGAGGAGGGCGCGTCGGAGTTATCGGACGATGAGTCCAATACAACCTTGCGCCGGAGACCCTCTCGAGTCCCTGTAGCCTTCTTCTTTGCCTTCTTCACCGACACCTCGTAAGGTGCCGGAACCAGCATCTCTGTCGGGAGAGCATCTGCAGGATCTTCCGGCAGGGGGGCGGGGCAATCGATCTGCTTCACTGTCTTCACCCAGTCCTGTTAAAGGCATGGAAGGCTTAGACCCCACACATGATTAAACTAGGGCAAATGGATATCCTGTGAAATATAAAAATTTACCGTATTGGCGCGGCGTTTGCACTGAGTCCGCAGTCCTCGGTGAGGGAAGGATGTACCTCGGCGCCCTTGAACAACACCCTCCAAACGTCCTCGTACCTCGTAAGCCGTAGGTGTGCATGATGTCGTTGAAGAAATCAGAGGAAGGGGGGCAGAGGCCACAGGAAAAGTAGTCGACGAAGAATGGGTACCAATTCGGGGCGGCCTTGGCGCAATCAACGGGGATGATGCGCGTGGCCGGATGCCCCATTGAATCTCCCCTTGTCTTGCACCCCCAAAGGGGCTTCAAGTTGTCCCAGAGGTGGACCACGTCGACTATCGGGGGAAAGTAGGCGAGCTGCATCCTCCACGCTGCCGACTTGCTCTCCGACGGCTCCGTACCCCCAGTATCCTTGGCCACTCCTTTCCCTTTGCTGGTTTTGGGTGCCATGGCAGTTGCGAGAGGTGGAGGAGAAAGGGCAGCGAAAATGCGGCGGCAGCGAGCGAGAGCAAGGGATTGAGGAAGAAGAAGAAGAAGGGGGCGACGGTTCCGAGATTGGAGAGGGCATAGGGGCTAAATGAGCAACGCGCCCGCGGTTGCTCCTTTTTACAGGGAAGGCGCGAGGCACCTCTTTACTGCTATGTGACGCATGTGTGCGGAAACTGCCCCACGGATGACCCACACGTCATGCATGACCCCCCACGTCGCGCGTTTAACGCAAGTCGTGGGGAATCACAACGGACGAAGAAGTTACTGCGGTAGAAATCCGCCCCACCTGCCCGCACACCGTTCTGGGCCTAGCCAAAGAACGCGTCGCCCTTATGTGTGGCCCAGGCCTGGGGGCTCCTGTTGGTGTACAAAAGTAGGGGCTCTCCTTTTGCACCCCTTTACTTGTGCACGGGCAGTCAGAGCCGTGCCTACGGCTGCACTAAGCAGGGCAGAGGAGGGATGCCGGAGCACAAGATGACTGAGGGAGTCCTGGATTAGGGGGTCTCCACACAGCCGGACTATATCCTTTGGCCGGACTGTTGGACCATGAAGATACAAGATTGAAGACTTCGTCTCGTGTCCGGATGGGACTCTCCTTGGCCTGGAAGGCAAGCTAGGCAATATGGATATGTAGATCTCCTCCCTTGTAACCGAATCTGTGTAATCCTAGCCCCCTCCGGTGTCTATATAAACCGGAGGGTTTAGTCCATAGGACAACATACAATCATACCATAGGCTAGCTTCTAGGGTTTAGCCTCTACGATCTCATGGTAGATCAAGTCTTGTAGTACTCGTATCATCAAGAACAATCAAGCAGGACGTAGGGTATTACCTCCATCAAGAGGGCCCGAACCTGGGTAAACATCGTGTCCCCCGCCTCTTGTTATCATCCGCCTTAGACGCACAGTTCGGGACCCCCTACCCAAGATCCGCCGGTTTTGACGCCGACATTGGTGCTTTCATTGAGAGTTCCACTGTGTCGTCATCATAAGGAGGGATGGCTCGTCTCGTTGTCAAGGACAACATCACCTCTGGGGAAGCCCTGGTTGTAGGCCAAACTCTCCGACTAGGTGGCTTCGTCATGACCGCCAGCTCGGCCGCTGCACCGACGATGACTTCTCGGGTCATCGAAAATAGCCTCCACATCGGCTCGAAATTCGCTGTTGGATTTCGGGTTCCGGCAGACCCTTGAGGTTCGAACACTGGGGTGCGCGCGGAGATTTCGCTTCCTACCTACCTGCACCCCTCCGCCTCGCTAAGATCTAAGCTATGGAAAGAACAACACAAGAGACACAGGGTTTATACTGGTTCGGGCCACCGTTGTGGTGTAATACCCTACTCCAGTGTGTGGTGTGGTGGATTGCCTCTTGGGCTGATGATGATGAATGATACAAGGAAGAATAGCCTCGCGAGGGTCTGTTCTTGGCTGGGGTGATGAACTGCTGGGAGGAGTTCAGTCACCCTTCTCTCTCTCTCTCTCTCTCTCTCTCTCTCTCTCTCTCTCTCTCTCTCTTTCTCTGATTGAACCCCTCCGAACCTCTCTCGAACCTCCTATCGAACCTCTTCTCATAAACCTCTTCTCCCCCCTCTCCGTGGGTGGCTGGGCCTATTTATAGAGGCCCTGGTCCTCTTCCCAAATATCGAGCGGGAAGGGAGCCAACAATGGTGGGCTAATTTGAAGGGGGGGCAGCTAGTACTCGCTACCCTGACAAAAATAGTCTTCGCCTGCACAAAGCTCTGGCGGTGAAGCTGTCCTGGGCTCCACGATGACCTCCGTCTTGCAGTTTTCCTGGTCTTGGTCTCATTGCACCGAAATGGCAACCTTTGCCTGATGCCTCGGTACTCCGCGGCTGCGCTTGCCCCCTTTGCACCAAAGAGGAAAGGAGGACACTGCGCGGGCTGGCACCCGCCTGGCGCCCTTGGTCGTCATGGCTTGCATCATGGGCACCTCGTGAGGTACCCCGCCTTGATCTCTCCGCCTCCTCGTGAGCCAGCCTGATGAGGCCGCGCCTGAGGAAGCTCCGCGTCGTCCGCCCCGCGAGGCTTGGCCCCTCGCGAGGGTCTTGGGTCTGTGTTGATGAAGATTGGTCGTGCTAGGCCCCCCCTTGAGCCACACCGTAGGCCGCAGGCAGGCAAGTCTGGGGACCCCCGTTCCCAGAACACCGACAGTAGCCCCCGGGCCCAAGGCGCGCCCAGACTTGGCCGTGCAGGGAGGCGGAAGGGCAAGAGCGAAGCGCCGCGGGCCCTAACAGCCTCCGGCCTTGGGCGCCGCGTGGCGGTTGATTGGACGTGGGTTGCACTATTCCCCCACGCCCTCCTTATTTTGCGCCATGCTAGGCGGACCCGCAGTCGTACACAGCTGTTCCCCTTTTTGTTGCTCGAGCGCCCTCTGTCCTTCCTCCTCTCGAACTCCGGTTTCTGTTTTCAACCCAATCTTGAACCTCCCCCCTTTTCCCATCGCCATGGCTTCGACGAAGAAGGGAAGAGGGAAGAAACCCGTGTCTCCGCCTTGCCCGCTGCCGTTGGCGGCCCCCGCCGAGGGCTTGGGCAAGGTCAACTCGGCTCTGGCCACCATCTTCAACGAATGCGGGAGGACGACGGCCTGGCCCGCGTCCCACTTCTCCATCGACAGGATAGTCACCGAGGTCCCGTATTTTGCCGACATCCTGTGGGCAGGTCTGGTTCCTCCCTTTTCTGATTTCTTCAATGCCGTGCTTTCCCACTATCCGATCCACATGATGCATCTGGGTCCTGAATCCATCACTCTCCTTTCGGTCTTTGCCTTTGTTTGCGAGGCTATGATGGACATCCTTCCTTCAGTTGCCTTGCTGTGCCACTTCTTCTCGCTGCGCCTTGTTGACCCTACCCAATGCTGGGCGTGTGTGAGCTTCGTTGCCGCGCCTGAGACGGCGGCCTCTGGGATTGACTTCAAGCTCCCTCCGCCCGCGGCTGGGTTCCGCGAGCGGTGGCTGTATGTGGATGCTGGGGTGCTCAGCTCCCTGCTGTCGGAGCAAACTTCGCCTGCTGTCCCCAATTCGGGCTGGGGCCAGGAGACGCTTGAGAGCCCCTGGCTCGTCTTCGTCTGGCACCGCTTCGCGTTCTTGAGGTCGCTTGGCATGACAGCCCCCAAGGTGGTGAAGGAGTTCCTGCTACGCTGCGTTGCTCCTCTCCAACGCCACTCCCACCGGATGTGGGCCTTCAGCGGGCGCGATGATCGTATGAGGCTCCAGGAAGAGGACCTGACACCTGAAGTGCTGAGGACGGCGCTCTTGACCCTGATGGGGGACCCCAACCCTGGCAGCATCCAACAGGGAGGGGCCTTGCTGCACCTCTGCCAGAGCAGGGGCGATTATGTGAGGCAGATGCCTATCTTCGATGAGTGGGGGCCGCGCCCCGCCGGCCTCCAGGGGCCTCGCGAGAACCCAGTGGTGGAGACTGCCCTTCCAGTCGGCCAAGGCGACTCTTCCTCAAGTGGCGGAGCAGGGAGGCATGAGGCGCCAGAGGCCGAGGGGGCTCCCGGCGGAGTGACAGCGCCGAGCGATGCTCATGAGGAAGCAGTTATTGGGGCCCGTGCCGCTGAGGCTGAGGGTGACAAGCAGCTGCCCTCTGCACCTACGACCGAGGCCCCTGAGGCTCCAGCGGCTTCTCTTGGCGAGGCGATTGGCAGCGCACATCAGGCAGGCGCCCCTACCGCAGATCGCCTTGACGCTCCATCTTCGTCGCAGGTTGATCCCTCCGCCCAACTCTTAGGCCGCTTCCGTGTGGACTTTGAGGCCCTCCGAAAGAGAAGGGAGGCCATGGGCGACGATTACCCTTGTCGCCTGCTGAAGCATAGGAAGTACCTCGCCACTGATGAGTAAGCCTTCTCCTTTCCCAGCTCCCGATCCTACTGTTGCTCTTACCGACCCTTGTTCCGCAGGCCCCTTCCAGCCGAGCTTGTGGAGACGGCTGAGGAGCCGTCCCCCTTGGCTTCGCCCCCTCCATCGTCCTCAAGCGCTCCAAGCAGTGGAGCCCTTGTGGTGAGGACGATCGACGAGGCAAACTGTCCTGAGGCGTATCGTGGCCCTGCGCACCTCGCGATCCTTTGCGGGCCTTCTCGTGGCATAGCCAGCCTGCCGTGGTCTTCTCGCCTGGTCGTGGACTGCGATTGGCTGAGGCGCTTCCTGCGCTCTTCACCTAGGGACGGGCTGGCCCCAGGCCGGGCTTCTGACGCGGCGTGCCCGGCCGTTGCGAGGGTGCCAGCCCCCAGACCCCAGCCCGGAGGGGGAGTGCTGACTCGTGGCCCCCGGCGCATGCTTGGGGCAGATGATGGTGTGGAAGACGTGCTTGAGCACGCTCGGGAGCGTCGCGCTCTCCGCCAAGGATTCCTTCGAAGGGCGGCTGACGCGGTAAGCCTGCTTGGAGAGGAGCTTGCCGATGAAGACGCGCGCCTTGAGGCGGAGGGCCTGCGCCTGGTTGCAGAGAGGTGCGAGCTGGAGGGAGCCATCGCCCTTGCGCGCCATCAGCGCGATCTTGACGATGCAGAGGCCAAGGCGTCGCTGGTGGCCTCTCGGGAGGCCCGATCTTGGGCCGCTGAGGAGGCTCGGGAGGCTGACCGGCGGTGAACGGCGGCGGAGGAGCGGGCTTGGGAGCTCCTGGCCTCGTGCCACTCACTGGAGGAGCAGGTGGAGCTGCGCGAGGCAGCCCTCGCGTCGATGAAGGTGGCCTCCGGCGACCCAGCAGAGCTCCAGAAGCGTGAGGAGGCGCTGACGCTGGAAGCCGCCAAACGTACCCGTGAGTACGAGCGTCTGGAGACGAGGGAGCGCTTGGTGATGCAGGCGGAGGATGATGTCGCTGCACAGGAAGCCCGCGTCCTGGAGGAGGTCGTACGTCGAGTGGCGATGTCACATTTAAACCTCGAGCACGAGTTCAAAGAGAAGCTGGGGTTGATCCAGGCTGAAGCTAAAGGCAGGACTGCTGCCTTGAGGGCCAAGCTGGAGGGGCGACGCGGTGGACCGACACTTTCCGGGCCACTCTTGAGGTGGCGCAAGGTGAGTTAACCGCCTCCCAGGCCGAGGTGCTCCTTCTCCGCCAGCGGGTGGAGGAGACTGAGGTCATCGCGGGCCAGAACACGGACGAGATACGCCAGCGGCGGATCCTGGAGCATGAGCATGGCCCCATGCTCACCATGCTCCGGGAGAGGGCCAACACAGCCTTGGGCAACATCTGCGAGGCGGTTGTTGGCGAGCCGCACGCAGTCAACTATGCTGGCAATCTTCAGTTCTTCACTGCCGTGGTGACGCAGCTGGAGGCGCGGTCGGTCAGGGCTAACAGGTTGGTGGAGGAGAGGAGCCGCACCCTGCTCGGGCGTGCCTTTTCTCGCGTCTTCAGCCACCTCCAGAGCATGGATCCCCACTTTGATTTTGACGCCGCCATCACCCCAGTCCCCCAGGCCGTCCGAGGCGATCTGGCGCACTGGGTGCAAGACAATGTGGATGCTCTTACCAAGGCCTTCGCTTCAGACCATGACGACGTGATCGTGGGGGCCGACAAGGGAGGCGTGGTGAACGGCCCTAACGCCGCTGGCGGCGAAGCGGACAGCGATGGCGAGTTCAGCGATACCAGCAACGGCTCGGGTGGTGCTCCTGGGAACGCATTGGGGGATTTATCCGACTGATTGTGCATTGTTCCTACTTCCTTACCCTGCATGAATAGAACTCAGGTTTTGGCCTGATGGCAGTGAGAGCATTTTGGAGGGGGAGCCCCTTATGTAAAACTTGCGTTCATCGTATTAGTAGACGCTACATTGCCCATGCGCCCGCGTCAAGTGGTTGGCCTAAGCGACACGCTGGTCGGCTAGTTTACCTTTATCCCGTGCTGGCCCTGAGGCAGCCTGTGGGAGGTTGTGGTGTCTCGAGTGTTCCCTGATTGGGTTCGTAGGATCTGCAGTAAAACACCCTCCTGAGAGGACACGTCGGCGGCAGTCTAGGCTGCGCGCAAGCTAGGCCTGACCCGGCTCGCGAGGGGCTCGCGAGGGGAGGCAGCTGAGGCGAAGTGGTAACCAAAACGCGAGAAATTTCTCGGACGAGACTAAGCACCCCTTCCCCGAACACATGCAAATCTCAAATTCGAATCCAACTTGAATCCAGCGGGGGAAAGCGACAACCAAAGGGAAAAGCAACAAAAGCAAACAAAAGGCCGCTCCCGGCACCTAGTCTAGTCTTGGACGTCTTCTCACCAGCGCGGAGCTAAGAGCTGCCACTGGGCGTGGGAGGGAGCCCCAGGGCCTGAGGCCGGCACCCCTGAGACTCCGGGGCGTGTACAGCCCCACTCATTATTACGTGAGAGTGTCACGGGGCGGCGAGCTTCACAGGCACTGGGCCTTCTTCACAGGTGCTGGCCTTGCTTCATATCGCCAGATGAGGGCTCCGCCTTGCGCCACACTCTAGTGCCATCAACGACGACCGGAAACCAAGAGCCGCCGATGGGGTAGAGCGGTCGCCAGCGGTTCCCCCGACGACCACGGGTCCTCTGCCGGGGGCAGGCCCTGAGGCACCTCCCTGGCATAGGGCCTACCTCCTAAGAACACCTTGCTACGAACGCCGCGGTGGTGATGTCAGATCCCGGCCCCTTTCCTGCAGCCCACTACGCCCTCCTCCCGAGGGGTAGGAGACTGCGGGAGCGGGGCAGCTGCTCGCTGTGGCCACCTGCATCTCCTGCGATCCATGGTTAGCGTATGCCTGCTCCTGAAGAATTAGCGGTACCCGATAATCGTTACCTCCAGCGTGGCCGGTGGGACCGTCTCGGGGCTCCCGGAAAGGCTCAGCTTCTGGCGCCTTGTCCCCCCAGCTTGGGCTGAGGAGCGAGCCTTGTTCGCTCTCGTGAGGGTGTCCTTGGTCCATCATGAGGGGCACGTATTCCTCTGGTGCCGCCATCCCGAAGGCCACGCCGTAGTGCCCCGCGTGCCACGCGGTCCTGCCTGACGCGCCCACTGTGAGGTGACAGCGCGGCTGTCCACTGGGGTCGCGGGTCGTGTCGAGTCCTTCTTCTTCGCGGACCGGGAGCGGGGGCAGCGCTGCCACCGGTCGGGTGCTGACAGCTTCGCTGGTGCTGGGGTAGCCTTGGAGCCCGCGGGCGCGCGCGGAGCCCCTGCGCGGGCCGCCCTGGGCTTGAGATGGGAGCTGGGCGCAGAAGGGGTGAGCCCCCGAGGCGGCGAAGCCCAGGAGCTCCGCCACCCGCTCCAGCAGCACATCGCGGCCGCCCTCTAGCAGTCTGCACTGCAGCAGCTCTCGGGCCACCGTGAGCGCGGCCCTTGAGTTCGCCTGCTCCCGGCGGTTGTACGGTGTCGTGGTCGCAGCGTGATTGGAGGCCCTTGCTGCCGACCACGCCTGCCGTGGTGTGGGAGCCGTCGAAGCCTGTCTGGGTCGCCCGCGGCCCGTAGCACACTGCGGACCACTAGCTGCCTGGGGCACGGGGTCGCCCGAGGCGAGCGGTTCTATGCGGGCGGGCCACGCCGCCCATGGATCTGGGTTGCCCGCCTGGTCGCCGGACATGATGATGGCGACGGGACGGGGCACGAAGCGGTAGAAGGAGAATTCCGGTGCACCCCTACCTGGCGCGCCAAATGTCAGATTTCGGGTTCCGGCAGACACTTGAGGTTTGAACACTGGGGTGCGCACGGAGATTTTGCTTCCTACCTACCTGCACCCCTCCGCCTCGCTAAAATCTAAGCTATGGAAAGAACAACACAAGAGGCACAGGGTTTATACTGGTTCGGGCCACCGTTGTGGTGTAATACCCTACTCCAGTGTGTGGTGTGGTGGATTGCCTCTTGGGCTGATGATGATGAATGATACAAGGAAGAACAGCCTCGCGAGTGTCTATTCTTGGCTGGGGTGATGAACTGCTGGGAGGAGTTTAGTCACCCTTCTCTCTCTCTGTCTATCTCTCTCTCTCTCTTTCTCTGATCGAACCCCTCTGAACCTCTATCGAACCTCTTCTCTTCAACCTCTTCTCCCCCCTCCCTGTGGGTGGCTGGGCCTATTTATAGAGGCCCTGGTCCTCTTCCCAAATATCGAGCGGGAAGGGAGCCAACAATGGCGGGCTAATTTTAAGGGGGACAGCTAGTGCTCGCTACCCTGACAAAAGTAGTCTTCACCTGCACAAAGCTCTGGTGGTGACGCCGTCCTGGGCTCCACGATGACCTCCGTCTTGCAGTCTTCCTGGTCTTGGTCTTGTTGCACTGAAATGGCAACCTTTGCCTGATGCCACGGTACTCCGCGGCTACGCTTGCCCCCTTTGCACCAAAGAGGAAAGGAGGACACTGCGCGGGCTGGCACCCGCCTGGCGCCCTTGGTCGTCATGGCTTGCGTCATGGGCACCTCGTGAGGTACCCCGCCTTGATCTCTCCGCCTCCTCGTGAGCCAGCCTGATGAGGCCGCGCCAGAGGAAGCTCCGCGTCGTCCGCCCCACGAGGCTTGGCCCCTCGTGAGGGTCTTGGGTCTGTGTTGATGAATATGGGCCGTGCTGGGCCCCCCCTTGAGCCACGCCGTAGGCCGCAGGCAGGCAAGTCTGGGGACCCCCGTTCCCAGAACGCCGACATTCACCGAGAAGATGGATCCAATGGAGCTCTCCTCTTTGAACGAGCTCTTGGATCACATCGCCGCTCTGGGAGTTGCTATGGACTACGATCGGATCGCGCTTAAACCCGACCAAAGGGAGATTAACACTCCCTCGGTCACCCATCAGATAGCGGTGGTGGAGGAGCAGTGCGGCGATTCTCCCTCTATCCTGAGGACGAACTATGTCCGGATTCCCGAGCTCTCTGAGCCGGATACCCGCTCACGGGAGAACATCGCCCTAACCCTGAACCTAGAATCAGGCTACATACCGAACCTACGGGGCAACATCCCGAAGCCGAACTTCCAAGATCGGAAACTCCCCTACCTCGGGGTCTCAGATTGGGCCAAGGTCCGGACTTAAATCCACCCACCCACCCAGATACAAACGATCTTTGCCACATTAGGCAAGCACCCCAAGAGACAGTACATCACTATTGGGCCAGATTCCTCCTTGTAATGAACAAGGTCAAGGACTGTCGCGAGGAAGACGCAATTTCGTTCTTTTGCAACATTTGCACAGACAAGGGAATCCTCAATGCCATAAGTCGCCGTGAATAGCACACTTCGCTGACTTGGCGGCCATAGTACGGAAGTACTATGCGATGGAAAGCGCCTGGAAAACCCAAACACAATTTTGGGACAATCCGGCTCTCACAAAACCCCCAGTCCGAACTAAAAGTGTGCATTCTCATAAGTCGCTCGACTCAATTACAAAGTAGCAAAAGCCCACTATAGGGCGTGGAACCGTATTGGAGGGATGGCTTAACGGCCCCTGCAAAATTCATAGTACAACGGATACCATACCAACACATAGCCTTAGAGCATGTTGGGTACTCCGGCAGGTGGCCAAGAGCAGTGAGGATCTCCTCATCCAGAACACCCCAGAACACCTTCCCGTGGATAACAATACAATATTGACAGTCTTCGAGACCATCGCCTCAAATAATAGGCGTAAGCGAGCACTCCGCAACCTTGCCGAAGTGCGCCACATGGCAGCAATAAATCCATGGAGCGACACGGCTATCACCTTCAATGCCAGTGACAAACCTAAATTCCGAACAGCCCGAGCACCAGCCACTTTGGTCCTCAGTCCAATTGTGGACGGCTTTCGGCTCACTAAAGTGCTCATGGACGGCGGCAGCGGATTAAACCTCATTTATGAGGAGACTCTTCAAAAAATGGAAATGGACAGCAATCGTATTGGGCAAAGCAGCACGACCTTCCGAGGAATCATCCCTAGTCGGGAGGCATGTTGCAATGGGAAAATCACACTAGATGTGGCATTCGGCACTCCGGAGAATTACAAGTCCGAAGAAATCACATTCCAAGTGGCCCCGTTCAGTAGCGGATACCACGCCCTTCTAGGGGGGGAGGCATTCACGATTTTTCAAGCCATACCCCATTACGGGTACATGAAGCTCAACTGCATGGATCCAATGCAATCATCACTCTAGCTAGTGATCTGGACATAGCACTCCGCGCCGAGAACAAAAGAGCCGCACTGGACCTCGAGGCATTATCCGAAGCCCTTGTGGCGGAGGAGTTAACCGCGCTGCGCTCCATAGTGGACAGGGACGACGTGATACTAGACAAAAGATCCAAGTCCACCTCCTTTAAACCAGCGGGTGAAATAGTCAAATTCCAAGTCCATCGAACGGACCCCACAAAAACAACATCCATCGGGGCACAGTTAAACTCCGCCGTAGATGCCGCACTACGAGAGTTCCTGCGCAAGAATTGGGACATATTCGCCTGGCATCCTGCAGACATGCCAGGAATCCCACGCAGGCTGGCCGAGCATAGCCCTAACATTCTAAAAGGATACAAGCCGGTCAAGCAGACTCTTCGGTGTTTCTCCGAACCTAAGCGACAAGCCATGGGAGAGGAGCTAGCCAAGTTACTGGAGGCCAGATTTATTAGAGAAATAAAGCATCCGGACTGGCTAGCAAACCTGGTGATGGTGCCAAAGAAGGACAAATCCTGGCGCCTATGCATCGACTTCAAGGACCTTAATAAGGCGTGCCCAAAGGATCCCTTCCCCCTCCCTTGCATCGATCAAATTATCGACGCTACCGCAGGACACGACTCATTGTGCTTCCTCGATGCATACTCCGGTTACCACCAAATTAAGATGGCGGAGTCCGATCAAGCTGCAACAACATTCATCACACCATACGGCCCCTTCTGTTTTAACACAATGCCCTTCGGGCTCAAAAACACCGGCGCAACATATCAGCGCATGATTCAGACATGTCTGGAAAAGCAGATTGGCAAAACAGTGGAGGCATACGTCGACGATGTGGTCGTTAAAACTAGACACGTCGACTCCTTAATAGATGACTTGAGGCTCACGTTCGACAATCTCCGAACATACGACATTAAGCTCAATCCGGAAAAATGCATTTTCAGCGTATCGGCTGGAAAGCTCCTGGGCTTCATCGTCTCCAGCAGAGGAATTGAAGCAAATTCGGCTAAGATCCGGGCTCTGTCGCAGTTGGCTATCCCAACTGACCTCAAGCAAATCCAGAAGTTAACTGGATGTGTGGCGGCCTTAAGCCGCTTCATCTCCCAATTAGGAGAAAAGGCACTCCCCCTTTATCGCCTTCTTCGGCGCACCAAACACTTCTTGTGGACGGACGCAGCCACGGCCAGATTGGAAGAAATAAAAGCCATCCTGGCCACCAACCCAATCTTGGCCACGCCAAATGTCGGCAAACCAATGTTATTATATATAGCGGCAACTCACCAAGTTGTAAGCGCAGTGCGCATCGTCGAACGAGAGATAGACGGACATAAATTCCCACTTCAAAAGCCGGTATATTATGTATCCACTGTCCTCACTCCATGCAAATCACGGTACCCACATTATCAAAAGATAGCATACGCGGTATTCATGGCATCCCGGAAATTACGACACTACTTTCAAGAGTGTTCAATTATGGTGGCCTCCGAAGTACCACTCAATGACATAATAAACAACCGTGATGCCACAGGCCAGATTGCCAAATGGGCTATCGATCTCCTCCCGTTCGACATAACATATAAACCATGGCGAGCCATTAAGTCGCAAGTACTGGCCGATTTCATCACCGAATGGATAGAAGCCGAACTCCCTAAAGAGTATGGCGCGTACTCCAATTGGATCATGCACTTCGATGGCTCTAAAATGATGGCTGGTCTAGGGGCTGGCGTTGTCCTAACGCCCCCACCGGAGATACAGTGCAATACGTACTCCAAATACTATACACAGACTCCAATAACGTAGCCGAATACGAGGCCCTATTACATGGTCTCCGGATGGCAGTTTCCATGGGTATTCAATGCCTGGAGGTGCGTGCGGACTCAGACTTCGATGCCAAGGATCCGAAAATGGCGGCATATCGCAACGCCGTCCTCAAAATGTCAGCTCGGTTCGAGGGGCTTGAATTCCACCTTGTGGCTCGGGAAAACAACCAGGCGGCGGATATCCTCGCCCGTATCGTAGCTAAGCGCGACCCTGTCCCACCTAACATCTTCCTGGAAAAACTATTTAAGCCATCCGTGGTATGGGAAGGGGACACCGGCAATAATAGTCCGGACCCGGCCACAACACCAGATAACGAACACTCTGACACAATCGGAGGCTCCGCCATCGGAATAACACCTTCGGCCCACGTAATAATGGCTGTCATCACCACGTGGACAGAACCATTCCTGGCCTACCTAACTAGGCAGGAACTACCCGAGGACCAAAATGAGGCACGCTGCATAATACGGCGATCTAAATCCTACAAGGTCCACGAGGGAGAGCTTTACAAGAAATGCACTACCGGAGTCCTTCAAAGGTGCATCTCCGAAGAGGAAGGGCGGAAGCTTTTGGCAGAAATCCATGCTGGACTCGGCGGCCATCATGCCGCAGGCCAGGTCCTTGTAAGAAGGGCCTTCCGTACAGATTTCTACTGGCCAACGGCCCAAGCAGATGCACAACATTTGGTCCAACATTGTGTCGGTTGCCAGCTTTTTGCAAACCAAAGCCATATGCCGCCTTCCGCTCTCCAAACAATCCCCATTACTTGGCCCTTCGCAGTCTGGGGGCTTGATATGGTTGGACCCCTTAAAGGGGGAACCCATAAGAAAAATATTTACTGGTCATGGTGGATAAATTCACCAAATGGATAGAAGCCAAACCCATCAAAACGGTTGAATCCGGACCGGTGATAGACTTCATATCTGGGGTTGTACACTATTATGGCATCCCCCACAGCATCATCACCGACAACGGCACGAATTTTACAGCCGACGAGGTGAAACTTTGGTGCAGCAACATGGGCATCAAGCTCGATTATGCTTTTGTCTATCACCCGCAAACTAACGGTCAAGTCGAGCGAGCAAATGGTCTTATCATGAGCGGCATTAAACCCAGACTAGTGCGGGCCTTAAAGGAATCAAACACGCACTGGGTAGAGGAGCTCGACTCCGTACTATGGGGTCTGCGGACCACGCCAAATCGCACTACTGGATACACATCGTTTTTTATGGTGTACGGCGCGGAGGCGGTTCTGCCTTGCGACATAATTCATGACTCACCTCGAGTGCGCATGTACGAAGAAAAAGAGGCCGAGCTCGATCGACAGGACAGTTTGGACGCCCTGGAGGAGGAGCACAACGTGGCAAAGGCCCGTTCCGCATTCTATCAGCAACAGGCTCGATGGTATCAAAGCAGAGAAGAATGGGCCAAAACCTATAACGTTGGCGAACTAGTTCTATCCTGCCGGAGAAGAAAAAGAACAAGCTCAAGCCCAAATGGGAAGGTCCCTTCATTATTGACCAGGTTCTGACGGGTGGAGCGTACCATCTGCGGGATGCATCGAATAATCGATTCGAGCCAAACCCATGGAACGCAGCCAGACTCCGAAGATTCTACGCCTAGCGCCGGACTCTATGTCCGTCTCCTTACCTCCATCAATTTTTTGCATATCTGTCTTTTCTCTCTTTCTCCCTTTTTATTTTCTTTGAGGCCCTAAAAGGCTAAACTCGTGTCTTGGTTACACAATCTTGTTACGCTGACCGCGCTCATTATACCTGGGGGCTTCTTATACAGAAGCTTAATCTAACTATTTTTCTGGGATTTATGTCCCACACATGTGTTATTCTTCTACATGTACCTTTTTCGACATTATATGCATCGATATGACTTAAGTTTTGGCCAAGCTGGGTTGCTTGGCTCTTGTATTTATGCCCTACGTTCCCGTTAATTTGGCTAGGGCATAAGGGGAGCACCTCTGTGATTGTTACTACCGGGTGAGCCGGATGTGTACCTCAGACTGGGTGAAGCCGAAAGCTAGTGTTCTTAAGGGAATATTCGGTCGGTGAATAAAAGATGACTTTTATTTAATTTGAAACATGCCCCCCATATGTTTATAGCCTGCATCTCTTTTCGCAGTTCGGACATGCACATTAGGGCATGCGTACCCAGAGAAAGGAACTCTTAACAGAACTATTCTCCGTGGAAGATGTTTCTTACTACCCATGTAATATAACATAGCTAGTTGGGTACTTGTCTGTTCAAGCACTTATGACCCCTATGCCTGGTTTCCATGCATACCCCGGTTTTTACATAATGGAGTGGGTATTCGGATACACTCCGGACTATCGGGTCCAGAGGTCGAAGCGAAAAGGTCCGCCATGACAAATGATTTAAAATCCGGCTAGGACATTACATATGTCACCTAAAGTACACAGTCACTAAGACTGATTAAATTCTTCTTCTATACCATCCAACAGGCGGTCTAGCCTACAATCCTGTTGGGAATACTTTGCGGCTAATTCTACTTGGTCATACACTAAACTGACGGGGATCTCTTTCCCATCGGGCCCCACAGGTCCGACCTCGGCCATGTGGTTTGGGTTAGCTTTGGTATATCACGTCTTCACCATAGCCCAGGCCTCCCTTGCACTTTGTCGGCAGGCTGATATCTTCCATAACCGGAAGTGCTGCCACGTTCCCTTGAGCTTCTCTATAAGCTCCCCCATGCCTCCTGGCGGGGACGCGGATGGCCACAAGGCTTGGGCAATACCCTTAATCACCTGCCGAACTTGCTCGTGCAGTTGTGAGAGCTCTGGTAGAAGATCACCCGAGGACCCAGGCATCTCCTCCGCGGGATGACCCGTCAGCATACCTGCAGACATAACTCTTTTAGCCGGCTTCTTCGCTGAACTCCTTTAAATACTTCATTCAAGCACTTACTAAAAATGCCCCGCCGTAGCCGCTTATTCTCCTTCATGGAGTCCGCAAGCTGGGCTCGAACATCTTTCAGTTCCACGCCCAGCTGAATATTGGCGTCTTGGAGATTATTTTTCTCCTGCCTGACTCGCGTAAGCATGCGCTCGCCAGCATTTAGTTGTCGATCAGCACGTGCCACATTCACCGCCACGGCCTCCAGATTCACTCCGGGGTCATCTCCAACATCTATCTTTAGATTTGCATGCATGTCGTATACTACCTGGTACCTGTATTCTTTGAAATGAAAACAAGTCTTACCAGAGGGGCCCTTCTCAGACTCCTTCCACACGGCAACAGCGGCCCCTAGCTGGGCCTTGCACTCTTCCAGCTCTTGAGACAGGAGGGAATTCTCCTCTATAAGAACCTACACAAATAATGATCCTTAAATTAGTCGCGTCAACTATTTCAAGTCTCAGGGGCTACTGATACATATAATCGTCAGATTTTCTTACATGTATATCCCTTACATACTAGTCCGTGGCTCGGGCTAGACCATTCTGAGTAGCATGGATGTACGCGTCTCCTGAGTTGAAGGCATCGAATGCCTCTTGGGAGAAACAAGCGTCACGGAGTACGGCCCGGCGATGCCTGTGATTCATGGCACTCTCCACTTTGGAATTTATAGCAGATAGTCTGTCCGCATCCTCTATAGGAGGAGCATTCAGCGGCTGCCCCGTGTTAGCTTCCGCCTCTATGTCCAGCCCTGGAGCCCGACTAGTGGATGCGTGATCGGCAGCCTCTCCGGATATAGTCCGGCAAGCTTTTTTCTACTAGGAAACATGGACGTCATTATATTTTAAGAAAGACAACAACCACGGAGCGAGGTTTTGTGTCATACCTCTGCGCCGGCGTCTCCGTCCTGACCGCCTTCCTTTTTGGCCTACTCGGCTTCGGTGCCCCTTGTTGGCGAGTCGCTGCGGGTTCGGCATGGCGTCCCGAAGGCCTTCCCTGTAAAACACCATACGTGCACGGTAGGTGAAGTGCGTAAAAGGGGATCCTTTTTGGAAGTTGGGACTCCGGTATTTTCTTACATGCGATGCAGGGAGTAGTCCAGGATAGTCGGCCCTTATGGCCACCATGGCGTCATCGCAGCTCAATTGATAGAATTTCCTGTCTATCAGCTCCACAAATATGTCCGGATCCTCTTCGAGTCCGGGATCGAGGGCCCGGTCAGGGTCCTCCCGTTGTGGAGGTGTGCTGTTGACCTCCCTTACAGCTTTTTGTAGTTCCTGCCGTGAAACAGCAAGGTGAGTATTTCCGACAAGGAATGCGGGAAGGTTGGGAGTAAAGAGTGATAGCTCACCCAGCTTGGAGGGTTGTACATGGAGAATCCATCCCGCGGCTTAATACGGATGAACTCCTCTTCCTCTCCCTTGAACAACTCGGACAGAATTTTTGCTAAAGCAGGAGCGGAGTCCGGTCCCTTACGCCCGCAGCGGGTGGCATCATCTTCCCTTAAAACACCACAGGGGTGCCCTCCATATTGAAGCAGCTGCACCCCCCGTATTATGCATATTGACATAACCTCGATTATTGTCAATCCTGATTGAGCCAACGCTTTAATCCGGTCCATCAGTTAAAGGACTTCTCCGTTGTCTTCCTCCTGGGGCTCCGTGGGCGCCAACTTCAGCGTTTCTTCAGAGGAGCATTGTTGAACTCGGGAAGACCCCTTCGAATAGGGTCTGGAAGAGGGACGTCCTCCATGTAAAACCACTCCGAAGGCCGGTCTTCGGACTTCTCTTCGGGGTACCGGACAGGTATCCGGTCTCGGTGATGCGCCATATTTTGGCTCCGCCCACTTGATAAAGTGACCCCTCCTGTGTATGGGGCACAAGGCAGAATAGCCTCTTCCACAGCTCAAAATGAGCCTCGCAGCCCAGAAACAGCTCACAAAGGGAAAGATAACCGGCGATGTGTAATATGGAAGCAGGGGTGAAATTATGCAACTGGAGGCCGTAAAACTCCAGGAGTCCGCGGAGGAACAGATGGATTGGAAATCCAAGTCCCCTTAGTAAGTAAGGGACAAGGCATACCCACTCCCCCTTGGAGAGATTGGCGAAGCTCTCCGCTTGCTCCCCGCCATTATAGGTGGCGAGCCCGGCTCGGACGGGGACCATATACGCTCGAGGGAGAAATCCCTGGGTCTGCAACTGTACTAATTGGCTGTGCGGGACGGAACACTTCTCCCAATCACCGGGCTAAGGGCTACGGTAGCGAGAGGAGGAGCTGCGATGGCCGGCCATGATGGAATGGATTTTCCGAGCACGCTCCGATGGATTCTCGCCGTGGGAGGATGGTGTGGATTGGATCCAAGAATCGCCATCCCTTTAATAGACAATTTATTTACCTGGCTAGGGGGGCCAATGTAAAAACGCCCTGGCTCTTCGCATTCGCTCGACACGTGGAAGATAGCCCTTATTGGACGCAGAAGGCAAGAAGTCCAACATTTATGGGAGCCGGACACTACTTAGCAGATATTAAGGATTTGGAGAAGAACCCGCCTTGCAATGCCGAAGACAATACTGTGCGTCGGACTCATCGTCATTGAAGCCTGGTTCAGGGGCTACTGAGGGAGTCCTGGATTAGGGGGTCTCCGGACAGCTTGGACTATATCCTTTGGCCAGACTATTGGACCATGAAGATACAAGATTGAAGACTTAGTCCCGTGTCCGGATGGGACTCTCCTTGGCGTGGAAGGCAAGCTAGGCAATACGGATATGTAGATCTCCTCCCTTGTAACCGACTCTGTGTAACCCTAGCCCCCTCCCGTGTCTATATAAACCGGAGGGTTTAGTCCATAGGACAACATACAATCATACCATAGGCTAGCTTCTAGGGTTTAGCCTCTATGATCTCGTGGTAGATCAACTCTTGTAATACTCATATCATCAAGAACAATCAAGTAGGACGTAGGGTATTACCTCCATCAAGAGGGTCCGAACCAGGGTAAACATCATGTCCCCTGCCTCCTGTTACCATCCGCCTTAGATGCACAGTTCGTGACCGCCTACCCGAGATCCACCGTTTTTGACACCAACAATGACCAAAGCCACGCCATGACCAGGGACGCAAAGAGAGCAAGAGGGCGAGGTGGACTCCCATGGCAAGACCCTTGCCGGGGTGGCTTCCGCAGCCTCGGCAAGATCCTTGCTGGGGCAACTTGCCTAACGCTAGCAGAGCGCGCCACCCTTGAGCCCATGGGGTTCCAACACCATCAACCATACTGGAACCAAGGCTCGGGAGGCACCTCCGTGGTGGCATGCATATCTTTATAGAGATCATAGATACACAAGATCAGATGAGAACCAGAAGATGACGATCCTTGGCGAGATCCTTGCCAAGAAAATCCACGAGATCCCCGGCAAGATCCTTGCCGGGGATGACCGCGGTGCCGCAGCGAGACCCTTGCCGGGCCCTCGGCAAGATCCTTTCCGAGGACGCCTATGGGGATGCATCCAGGCCCGCGTCTACCAAGACTCCACCGCCGCTCCCCATACAATTGCCAGCTCGACCAGCTAGGCAGGCATCTGCGTGGTAGCCCGCGGCCTCTACACCAACTCAGCAAGCACCTGCGTGGTGGCATGCAGATCTTCGTGAATGCTCCACCATCGTGCCAGCCCAGCAGCCAGCCAATGTGGCGCTACAACGCCTCGTCGGCTTGGACGCGCATTGGAGCCAGGCGAGGCAACGACAGCTGGGACGAGCTTCTTTGCTGTCCCCAATAAAGCAAGATGGTCATGTCGACAACACATTAAATGTGTTTGTCCGACGATGGGATAGACTCTGCCCCTGTACACCTTTGCACCTCTTGTGTGCCACTGTGGCGACCCCTTTTTGTATATAAAAGGAGGCCCGACGCGTACTGGAGGGGGATTTCAGCTCTTTTGGACTAGGGAGACACCGTAGCTAGTTCAAGAACACAAGAACACTCCAATATACATCAAAGAAGGACTAGTGTTTTACGGATCTCTGCGGCCCGAACCTGGGTAAACGATTTGTGTGCTGACCGTCAAACCCGCTCTTTGCACAACCCCGCACCCACCAACCGTAGAAGGGATCCCAGTGACCCCATAGGTGTCATTTCCCACTGATAGGTGTGCTCAACATTCAACAAATGATAGCCATCAGAATAGGGATGTACATGGAGAGACTGACAGTAAGGACCCCCATGGTCCATGGCCGCACGCAATCAACTCCCTCCTTATTACGTGAAAAAATGATTCCTCCCACTGACATCTGGGGCGCACCGGTTCGAGGCTGACCTATGGGACTACTAAGTTGACGCATACACAGGGCTTTGTCAACTTAGTCAACAAACAATTCTAGCAGCAGTGACCGTTGGATTTTAATTGAGTGGTCCTGTTGCTTCTTCAATCGTTGCTCTTCTTGCACCATCCGCCCAAGCCAGCGTCGATGAGACCGCCTGCTCCTGCCTCTAGTGGCCTGCTATGCTGCCGCGCAGGCCTCACCGCCCCACCCTACTCCCACCGCTGGCTAGGCCATCCCTCTACTATCTACTCATGCACAACCTGTGTTATTTTGCAGCGACAGCAGCCTCACACCGCAGCAGAACAAGTGAACCCTTGCACTCCTCTCCGCGTGGGCATCCACCATCGTGTCTTCCCTGGCTCCGCGTTGTCCCCTTCCAGGCCTCGCCATAGTCCATCGCCTTGGTGCTCTCGGTGCGGCGTGGTCAACATGGTCAAGGAATGACTTCTGTTGGAAGAGGACTGAACATGGAGAGGCTGATAGCTGGGTCCATGGCCGCAGCAAGGAAGTGCAACCTTACTATGCCTGAAATAACTATTCCTCCACCTGACAGCAGGGACCCACTAGAAGGGACTCTATATTTTGTGAAAAAATGTTTCCCTCTGACAGCTGGGACATACCAACTACATCTTCGCACGCAAGGAAGTGCCTCCATATTAGGCGGGAAAAAAAATGAAACCTCCCCTGACAGCTCAGACCCACCATCTATAATTTTGTATGCAAGGAAATGCCTCCTTATCCTCCCTGACAGCCGGGACCCACCTGGCCGAAGCAAACATAGTGTTGTCATTCTGTCCATGAACGTGTACGTATATACGGGTCGATTAGTCTCACTGCAAGATGAACCGTGGCTGAACAAGCAGCGACATGTGTAGTAGTAGAGCCCCCGACATAGCAGTTTAGGCAATCCAGTCAAAATTGTGTACACGTACGTACAACCAGATGGCAAAAAATACCGCCACATACATACATACGGGAGGGGTATGGAACACATACTCGTGCATACGTACGGCCAGGGCTCGTGTACATGGAGAGGCAACAGATGGCAGCAACGATGTCCTGTTCATCGGCAGCCAACCGGCTGGGTCGGAAAAGAGAAACTGCGTCGTCGTGTTCATCGAGAGGCAATGGAATGCGTCGTGTTCATCGAGAGCCAACCTGCTTGGACGAAACAGCCGAAATGAGGCTAGGAGTACCGAAGAACGGAGTAAACGGCCTTGTGTTTGAGCTCCTACGGTCGAAACAGGATCCTGTTCACCGGGAGGGGTGTGGTGTAACGCAAAACAGAGGAAACGAACTTCTCTTCGACCTCCTACAGTCGAAACAGGGTCCTGTTGATCGGGAGGGGTGTGGCATACCGCAACAACTGAGGAAACAAACTTCTCTTCGACCTCCTACAGTTGAAACAGGGGTCCTGTTCATCGGGAGGGGTGTGGCGTACTACAAAATGGGACTCCACGAGCTACTATTCATCCATGGTGTACTGCCTCGCTCCAGCCTCCACGGGCTACTATTCATCCACCATAGACCTCCTCCAGCCTCCACCTACGACTGTTCATCCACGGCGTCTCCATCTTGCCTCCAGCAGCTACTCTTCATACACGGGCTCCTGTTCATCGAGCTTCCACCGCTCCTCCACCGGCTACTGTTCAACCAGCCCTCTCCACAAGGTCCTGTTCAACCACCCCTCCACGGGATACTATTCATCCAGCCCTCCACCGGCTACTGTTCATCCAGCCTTCCACGGGGTCCTGTTCATCCAGCCCTCCACGGAGTCCTATTCATCCGCCCCAACCGGCTTGATCGGGGTTCTGTTCATCCAGCGGCAACGGCCTCTACTACCATGGGGTCCTATTCATCCAACCCCCAACAGGAACTGGTCATCCAACCTCCAACAACGCTCACTGTTCTTCAATAGGCAGCACGTTCGATGGGCTTCAATTAGCAGCAGTAGAGAAGGAATCGCTCGATCGGGTTCTGTTAACAGCCCGGGATCGATCGATCATTCGGGTTCAGTAACGCATAGCCCGCAGTGCAATCGCTCGGGTTCAGTAGGCGAACTCCTCGCTCGGGTTTAGTTAGAGCCCAATGCCTCGCACCCACGCGTGTACGTGTACAAGAGAAACACGCATCGCTCGGCCCCGACCACCCACCGTAACAGAGAACTCCCTGATATTTTCCTCGCCCTCGCTTCTACCATGGTTTTTTCCGTCATCGACGGCCCAAAGAATGTCATGCAGCCACGTCTCCGGCCCACTCAGGACGAAAAGCCCATTTTCTGACATGATTTTTTGTCATAGAAGTAGGATCCCACCACATCTATGATGATACCGGGTTTTGTCACAATTATCGTCATAGAAGTGTCACAAGCATGACAGGAAAAAAATTTGTTCGGCCCAAAATGTCATGGATGTGTCTTTTTTTGTAGTGTTGGATCCTTCAAAGGACTGGTCCCTTGTGCTCCAGTCTCACCTTTGTGTTGTAATCTTGTTCTCGTGCCTATGCACAGTCTGGGCAACGGACATAGGGTTTGTTGCACCGAAAGAAGCCCCCGGGCCTTCCCCGAACACACTGCCGGGCGTCGTTGGGGTAGGCCCTAACAAGTGCACAGGGAGGGGCGTGGAAGTGGCCGGCCCCTTTGAGATCTTCTTTTCTTCTTCATTAACTTGAGCCTGGGCCAGTTTTCGGTTTTCCCGTGTGTCGCGTAAAGCCAATCGTGGTGGGACCATTCTTGTAATGGCCCGTGAATGACTTTAATGCACGGGGAGTAACTGCCAATTCACTCTTCCAACGATGCCCTTATCCTCAGCCATGTATGCTGCATGCATCGAGCGGGGTAGGTAACAGAGACGTGTGGTGCGGGAGAGCATCAAAGCAGGGGCCCGGTCTTCTTGAATTGGTGGAGGAGGGCAACGATTACCCGTGGAGGGATCGGCTCTCTTCCCCGCCCTGCCTATAAAAGGAGGGTTGGGGGAGGAGCGAAGTCATCCATCCTTGCATCCATTCTCCTCCATTCTCTTCTTTCTATTGGTTATGCTGAGGAGAACCCGGGGCCAGGTCCCGGGTCCTAGTTTAGAGCTTTGCACGGGCCTCAGGGGGGGCGGGGGTGCCCGGGCGGCGCGGCGGTAGCACTGGAGGTGGCGACTCTGGTGCGCTTGTCGCCGGGTCGCCCGTAGCTTCAATTCTAGTGAGAGGCGACACAAACGACACCACGCCGAGGCCCATAATGAACACGGGGCATGGTAATCAGTCGTGGCCCATTCCTCCTTTTCTTGCGGCGCCGGAGAGGGGTCGCAAAATGGGTTTGCCATCTGCAAAGGTGGACCTGACCCCCTGGGCACCGTCCACATGTCGTGCAGGAAGGCTCTTTCCTCCCATACACGTCTCCTAAATGTGCGGTGGTTTTTGATGTAAGGGCCGTTAGGGACGACCATGCTCTTTGTGGGATTACCCAGAGAGCATGGTGCATGGCATGGCCGTCTTGTTTGGGTCTTTGGATGGCAGTGATACAGAAGGTGGCGGTAACCCATGACACGTCAAGAATGGGGACAACTGTTCCGACGACTCGTGTTTACCAGTGACTCCGTTTCTCCTATCTGGGACTCCGGCAGCGTCACCATTCACAGCTTCCCTCTGGTTTCTTCCTCCTAGCTGGGAGCGGCGCCATCCTAATCCTGGGGAGGCGCCGAATCCCAGCCGGGCCGGCCTCCTACCTCCTCGGTCCCTTCCTATAATTCCCTGAAGGAGATGGACAAGGGCAAAGGCATCACGGGGCACTTATCTTTTTCAATCTTAAATCTGTAGGCACTTGCCAAATTTTAGTTCAAATAATGTAGTCTCTCGAATCCACGTCTGTGTCCTGTAAGGTTTGTACTTGTTTGATCATCATATTAATGAAAATGATGAACCTTGTCGGGGACTCGTGCATGTATATGTCCATGCAGAGGTGGAGTGCCTCTTTACTTTTAAACAAACGAGTTTCCCCCGACAGGCCATCCTGCTGGTACCCTCTATTTTATTGCCGGAGAGTTAAGCCTACCGGGCACAAATTGTGGTGAGGGACCAGTCCCCGCCAATATTTTTTCAACAAAGGCCACTGCGACCATCCTGACCGAAGCAACGTTCGAGTTAAGGGATGGGAGCACCTATGTTTCAAAAAGCGGCAAGGTTTTCTTATGCACAAGTTTTTGCCTACAGAACACATATGGAAAAGATATGGAACTTATATGTTTGGCTTGCCGGAGATCGTAGTGTTGGTTGATCTTTCCAGCTTCCCTTAGAGGCCAAGTTCTCTACAGGAACCTGCAGTTGTATGCAGATGGAAATGATGTCAGATGCGATCTTATGTGCATGAACATGTGATGCTCATGAAATGCTTACGCATGCATGCCACTTGTCGGGGGGGGGGGGCGCACTTCATTTATTTCTCTGTTGCTCAGGGTCTACACCTGGATTTGTACCAGGGGTTACATGCAACTGAGGAAAGGCCTGTACAAAAGGGTGGCTGCTGGGCAGGGCCCGACAGCCGCGCCTTACGGGTAGAACTTGCGGATACGCTCAATATTCCATGAGTTTTGCAATTGAATGCCATCTCCGGTCTCAGACGGACTACGCCAGGTCTGGTGACTCGAACTACGGAGTAAGGGTGAGTGAGTCCTGGATTAGGGGGTGTCCGGATAGCCGGACTATACCTTCGGCCGGACTCCTGGACTATGAAGATATAAGATTGAAGACTTCGTCCCGTGTCCGGAAGGGACTTTCCTTGGCGTGGAAGGCAAGCTTGGCGATACGGATATGTAGATCTCCTACCATTGTAACCAACTCTGTGTAACCCTAGCCCTCTCCGGTGTCTATATAAACCGGAGGGTTTTAGTCCGTAGGATGAACAACAATCATACCATAGGCTAGCTTCTAGGGTTTAGCCTCTCTGATCTCGCGGTAGATCTACTCTTGTACTACCCATATCATCAATATTAATCAAGAAGGACGTAGGGTTTTACCTCCATCAAGAGGGCCCGAACCTGGGTAAAACATTGTGTCCCCTGCCTCCTGTTACCATCCGCCTAGACGCACAGTTCGGGACCCCCTACCCGAGATCCGCCAGTTTTGACACCGACATTGGTTCTTTCATTGAGAGTTCCTCTGTGTCATCACTTTTAGGCCTGATGGATTCTTCGATCATCAACAGCGATGCAATCCAGGGTGAGACTTTTCTCCCTGGACATATCTTCATATTTGGTGGCTTTGCACTGCGGGCCAATTCGCTTGGCCATCTGGAGCAGATCGAAAGCTACGCCCCTGGCCATCAGGTCAGATTTGGAAGTTTGAGCTACATGGCCGACCTCCGCGGAGACTTGATCTTCAACGGATTAGAGCCGCGGCCGAGCGCGCCGCACTATCATGATGGGCATGATCTAGCTCTACCGCCGAACAGTGCCCTGGAGGCCGCACCCGCATCAGCCCCGACCCTTAATTCGGAGCCGACTATGCCAATCGAGGATGGGTGGTTGGACACCGCCTCGGGGGCTGCAATCTCTACGGTGATCGAGCCGAACACCAGCCCTATTCTCTGCGAAGCCCGTGACTCCAAGGAGCCGGACTCCTCTCCAGACTCCGAGCCCTCCGCGCCCCTACCGATCGAACCTGATTGGGCGCCGATCATGGAGTTCACCGCCGCCGACATCTTTCAGCACTCGCCCTTCGGCGATATTCTGAATTCACTAAAGTCTCTCTCTTTATCAGGAGAGCCCTGGCCGGACTATGGTCAGCGAGGTTGGGATGCAGATGATGAAGAAATTCAAAGCCCACCCACCACCCACTTCGTAGCCACTGTCGATGATTTAACCGACATGCTCGACTTCGACTCCGAAGACATCAACGGTATGGACACCGATGCAGGAGACAATCATGAACCAGACACTGGAAAGCCACCTCTTCATATGATATATACATGGTGGACACCCCAAAAGAAGGCAATGGTGATGGAACAGCGGAGGATGACCCCTCCAAGAAGCAGCCTAAGCGCCGGCATCAGCGGTGCCGCTCTAAATCCTGCCAAAGCAAAAACGGTGATTCCGGCACGAGAGATAATAACACCTCGGACAGTGCTGAAGACAACCACCTCCAGCAAGATTCAGCACAGGAGGATGGAGAAGCCAGCCCTCATGAGAGAGCGGCAGACAGAGTGGTCAAGGACGATAATTATATGCCTCCCTCCGAAGACGAGGTAAGCCTCGACGACGACGAATTTGTCATGCCGGAGGATCCCGTCGAACAAGAGCGTTTGAAACGCAGGCTTATGGCCACGGCGAGCAGCCTCAAGAAAAAACAGCAACAACTTAGAGCTGATCAAGATTTGCTAGCCGACAGATGGACTGAAGTCCTTGCGGCCTAAGAGTATGAACTCGAACGCCCCTCCAAGAGCTACCCAAAGCGCAGGTTCTACCCCGACTAGAGGAGGAAGCACCTAAATCTACATCACCAACACATGATGCGGCCGATCGGCCACCCCATGGCCACGGCAGAGAAGCCTCTCAGCCCTCCACTCAAGTCGCACGCCGGCGCCGCTCAAAAAATACCAAGGCACGGGAAAATGCGCCAGACCAGCGAGATATATTGGAGGACAAGGCAAGGCAAACAAGATCGATCTACGGATCGCGTGGGCGCCCCAAGGCACAAGACGGTAATCGTCACTCCAGATACAGTCAATCCGGTCGGGCCGAACACAGTAGACAAAGCACGTTTGAGCTGCGTCGTGATATAGCCCAATACAGAGGCGCCGCACAACCACTATGCTTCACAGATGAAGTAATGGATCATCAAATCCCTGTGGGTTTCAAACCCGTGAACATCGAATCATATGATGGCACAACAGATCCTGCGGTATGGATCGAGGACTATCTCCTTCATATCCACATGGCCCGCGGTGATGACCAACACGCCATCAAATATCTCCCACTCAAGCTTAAAGGACCAGCTCGGCATTGGCTTAACAGCTTGCCAGCAGAATCAATTGGTTGTTGGGAGGACCTGGAAGCCACATTCTTTGACAATTTCCAGGGCACTTATGTGTGACCACCAGACGCCGATGACCTTAGCCACATAATTCAGCAGCCAAAGGAATCGGCCAGACAATTCTAGACACGGTTCCTAACCAAGAAAAATCAAATCGTCAACTGTCCGGACGTAGAGGCCCTAGCAGCCTTCAAGCATAACATCCGCGACGAGTGGCTTGCACGGCACCTAGGACAGGAAAAGCCGAAATCTATTGCAGCCCTCACGACACTTATGACCCGCTTTTGCGTGGGAGAAGACAGCTGGCTAGCTCGCAGCAATAACATGACCAAGAGCCCTGGTAATTCGGATACCAAGGACAGCAGTGGCAGGTCGCGTCGCAACAAGCAAAAGCACCGCATTAATGGCGACAATGCTAAGGATACGACAGTTAATGCCGGATTCAGAGGCTCTAAACCTGGTCAGTGGAAAAATCCGTTCAAAAGAAATACTCCGGGCCCGTCCAGTTTGGACCGAATACTCGACCGCTCATGCCAGATACATGGCACCCCCAAAAAACCAGCCAATCACACCAACATGGATTGTTGGGTGTTCAAGCAGGCAGGCAAGTTAAATGCCGAAAACAAAGACAAGGGGCTGCATAGCGATGACGAGGAGGAGCCCCGGCCGCTGAACAACAGTGGACAGAATACTCCGGGCCCGTCCAGTTTGGACCGAATACTCGACCGCTCATGCCAGATACATGGCACCCCCAAAAAACCAGCCAATCACACCAACATGGATTGTTGGGTGTTCAAGCAGGCAGGCAAGTTAAATGCCGAAAACAAAGACAAGGGGCTGCAGATGACGAGGAGGAGCCCCGGCCGCTGAACAACAGTGGACAGAAAGGTTTTCCCCCACAAGTGCGGACGGTGAACATGATATACGCAACGCACGTCCCCAAGAGGGAGCGGAAGCATGCGCTAAGGGATGTATACGCGATGGAGCCAGTCGCCCCAAAGTTCAACCCATGGTCTTCCTACCTGATCACTTTTGATCGAAGGGACCACCCCACTAGCATCCATCATGGAAGATTCGCCGCATTGGTTCTAGACCCAATTATTGACGGATTTCACCTCACTATTCTCCTTATGGACGGCGGCAGCAGCCTGAACCTGCTTTACCAGGATACAGTGCGGAAAATGGGCATCGATCCCTCGAGGATTAAACCTTTAAAGGCGTCATACCAGGTGTAGAGGCCAACTGTACAGGCTCAGTTACACTTGAAGTGGTCTTCGGATCTCCGGATAATTTCCGAAGCGAGGAGTTAATCTTCGACATAGTCCCGTTCCACAGTGGCTATCACGCACTGCTCGGGTGAACCGCATTTGCCAAGTTCAATGCGGTGCTGCACTCTGCATACCTCAAGCTCAAGATGCCAGGCCCTCGAGGCATCATCACGGTCAATGGAAACACCGAACGCTCTCTCCGAACGGAGGAGCATACGGCAGCTATCGCAGCGGAAGTACAAAGCAGCCTCTCAAGGCAATTCTCCAGTCCGGCCATTAAACGTCTGGACACCATCAAGCGTGCCCAGAGTAACCTACAACAAGACCGCCTGGCACGTTCCGAGCAAGCATAGCAATGCGGCCCCAACCCCAGCCCTCGCGAACTTGCGAAACCAGTGTTGCGCGTACATAACTACACTCTGGAAATACCATGGGCACAGGGGTAGGGGCACCATCACGGCACGCCCGAAATGCGGCTTAAACCGCACTAGGGGCTGCCAATTTCTTAATTTTCTCTTATTTTCAAGACTCCATTCTTCGGAAGGCTTGTCCGGCAGTACAATTGCCGCACAAACGATACAACCAGGGAAGCAGAAAGCTACGCCGCACTAGGGAACTCTAAGGTGGTCTCTATAACGAGCAGTATACCTGTTTCACATAACTTTCCGCAGCTTGCCCCTGGAAAGGACATGTTAAATAGTCCCATCTTTTGCTTATTGCAGTATTTGTATCGTTCTGCTTTGATCGCAGCTTTTTTAAATAAACAATGCATAGCTTCCGTCTATTAATGCATTACTCTTTTTTACGAATATATGTTCATTAATGACATGTTGCACCCATACACTTTGGTATGGTCAATACGCCAGGGGCTTAAGTACCCCACAATACGGTGTGAGAAGTCCGAACACTTTCACAAGTGCGGCACCCCGAACTTATAGTACTATATGCATCGGCTCCGAATCATGATTTGGGTCAATAGTTGGGTTTGCCCGGCTCCTATGTTTTGGTGCCTTACGTTTCGTTATATCGGCTAAGGTAGCACTAGGAGAACTACTGCGATTGTGCCCCAGTTGAGCTGGGCTAAGCACCTCAGTAGAGAAAGCTAAAACTGACTGTCATGATGAGGCGAGAGCTAGTCGCTGTTCGAGAGGTTTTCGAGTCCCTAAAGACTTATGCCGCTTAGAGCGAGGAGTCGGCTTTGTCCATCCTAGGCGTGCATAGCGCCCCAAACTCGGTCTTCCGAACACTAGGGGCTTCGCTGAAATTTAAAATTATAGAATTCTATGGCTAAGTGAGAGTGTTCAAGCATTGTAGTCCGATTGCCTTGTTCGTTCTGTTGAGCGCCTCCCTCGAAGGACCCAAGAATGGGAAAAAGAGCGCTCATGTTTATCCTGAACACCCCAGCACTCATGGCATGGGGGCAGAAGCCGACGACTCGCCATCTCTCAAATTTGATAAACAGCCGCACAGAAGGTAATATTTTAAATTCAAAAGCGTTGCTTAGCGCATATGAACAAGTTTTCAGCGTACAGGATCACAAATGCGAGTTTACTCAAATATTACATCTTTGGAGCATTCATCTGCTATAAGGCGGGCACCCTTCAGGACGCCCTCATAATACACTTCCGGGACGCGATTCTCCTTGCCCGGCGGCGGCCCATCCTTCACCAGCTTCTCCGCATCCATCTTGCCCCAGTGCACTTTAGCACGGGAAAGCGCCCTACGGGCACCTTCGATGCGAACGGAGCGCTTGATTACTTCAAGCCGTGGACAGGCATTCACCAGCCGCCTCACCAGCCCAAAGTAGCTCCCAGGCAGAGCCTCTCCAGGCCAAAGCCGAACTATGAGGCCCTTTATGGCCTGTTCGGCCACCTTGTGGAGCTCGACCATTTGCTTCAGCTGGTCGCTCAAAGGCACCAGGTGTCCGGCCTCAGCATACTGAGACCAGGACACCTTCTCCGTCGAGCTCCCATCCTCGGCTCGTAGTAGGCGGCGGCATCAGAGGCACTACGGGGCAAATCTGCGAATGCTCCTAGAGAGCTCCGGACTCGGGTAAGTAACAAGTAATTCACTTTCTCGTGCTTGCTTTGCATAATGAATGCCTTACCCGCCGCTATCTTCTTCATATCTCCAATTTCTTGGAGGGCTTTCTGGGCTTCAGCCTTGGCAGACTTCGCGCTTTCGAGGGCTGCCACAAGCTCGGATGCTTGCGTCTTCGAGTCAAGCTCCAAACTCTCGTGTTTTTTCATGAGAGCCTGGAGCTCTTTCTGCACCACCTCCACCCGCGCCTCCTGCTTCCCTCTCTCTGTGCGCTCCACAGCCACTCTGCTTTCGGCCTCGGACAGCGCTTTCTTAAGGGTTGCCACCTCGGTCGTGGCCCCTATAATAGCACGTTGATCCTGTCATTTTTTGCAACCACATCTTCTCTATATACTTGCGCAAGGTATTACTTACCTTCCTTCTCCTCGAGTTGCCTCTTGGCATGGCCGAGCTCGTTCTCGGACCATGCGAGGTTTTGCTTCAGCGTATCCACCTCCGCAGTTAGTGCGGCGGAGGCCAGCAGCCAAGCCTACATACGCATATTGACTTGATTATGTTAGACTCCTGCGAATGTTATTAGATCCTCTATTCGGCTTTTCTTTCCGAACACCGAACAGAGCATCATGGGCTACTGTCTATGCGGTAATATTTTTCATATTCTTTACTTACCTCAAAGCCTGTTAGAAGGCTGGCATAGGCTTCAGTCAGTCCGCTCTTGGCGGACTGAACCTTCTGGATCACCGCACTCATAAATAGTGCGGTGCTCCTCGTCGATGGAGGCACCGTTAAGCACGTCCAGCAAATTGTCCGGTGCCTCCGGTTGGACAGAGGTCGCCGGCTCGGTAGGCTTGCTCCTCTTGGAAGGAGGCTGCCTACCGGTGTCCGGCTCAAGGCCGGACTTGCAGCCCTTGGGGGTTCTATCCCCTTTATGCCTGGAGTCCGGGAGGTCGCCTTGCGGCATGTCCAGGACCACCTCCTCCTGGCTTGGAACCTGTTGGGACGCCACCGCGGCGTCGTCCGTAGGATGGGGGGAGGTAGCCGTCGGAAGCGAATTCACATCCGACGAATCCAGGGAACCGCTTGATGACACGTCAAGCCGGTCTTTGGGTGGACTGCATAAACATGTTCGACGTAAGGAAAAGCTGTGCAATGGGGGAATACTATGAATCACTCTGGTATCCGGATACTTACGATCTCGCCAGGGGCTTGGCCCTGTGCGGCCCCTCCTCTTTGCCGTCGTCGGTGTTGGTGGAGTAGTCCGGAGGAGGGGTCTTCCCCTTCTTGGACCCTTCGGCCTCCCCAGTTGGGGTGGTCTTCCTTTTCTTCCCTCCCCCCGCTGGAGGGGGAGAGGTCTCTTCTTCCTCCTCGTCTTCATGGGAGGAGTGCGCCTTGGAGTCGTCGGATGATGAATCCGACACCTCCTGGCGTCGGGCACTCTTTCGAGTCCCCGTGGCCTTCTTCTTGGCCTTCTTCTCCGGCACCACATAGGGTGCCGGAACCAGCAGCTTCACCAAGCGAGCGTCCGCTGGGCCTTCGGGCAAAGGAGCCGGACAGTTGATCTGTCCGGACGTCTCCTGCCAATCCTATCAAAGGTAAGGGAGCTTAGATCCCGCATGGAATCAAACTATGAAAAACTAATACCCTATAAAAGGTAAAAACAGCTTACCGCACGAGCGTGATGCTGTGTGCTAAATCCGCGATCCTCGGTAGCAGATACGGGGGCCTCAGCGCCCTTGAAAAGCACCTTCCAGGCATCTTCGTACGTTGTGTCGAAGAGCCTGCTCAGAGTTCGGTGTCGCGCCAGGTCGAACTCCCACAGGTTGAAAGCCCATTGTTGACACGGGAGGATCCGGTGGATGAGCATAACCTAGACTACGTTGACAAGTTTGAGCTTCTTGTCCACCAGGGTTTGGACGCATGTTTGGAGTCCGGTCAGCTCTCCTTTTTACCCCACGACAGGTCTGTCTCTTTCCAGGAGGCGAGCCGCGTAGGGGGTCCGGGTCGGAACTCGGGGGCTGCGACTCATTCAGGGTCACGCGGCTCGGTGATGTAAAACCACCCCGATTGCCACCCCTTTAGGGACTCCACGAAGGAGCCCTCAAGCCATAGGATGTTGGGCATCTTGCCCACCATGGCGCCTCCGCACTCCGCCTGGGTGCCGCTCACCACCTTCGGCTTGACATTGAAAGTCTTGAGCCATAGGCTGAAATGGGGGCGGATGCAGAAGAAAGCCTCGCACACGATGATAAACGCCGAGATGTTGAGGACATAGTTCGGGGCCAGATCATGGAAATCCAGGCCATAGTAGAACAAGTGCCCCCGAACAAATGGGTGGAGAGGGAAGCCCAGTCCGCGGAGGAAATGGGTGAGGAACACAACCCTCTCATGGGGCCTAGGGGTGGGGATGAGCTGCCCCTCTTCGGGAAGCCAGTGTGCAATGTCGTTAGACAAGCATCCGGCCTTCCTCAGTTTTTTGATGTGTCCCTCCGTAACGGAGGAGACCATCCACTTGCCTCCCGCTCCGGACATGGCTGGAGAAGGTTGAGGTGGGGTGTGCGGACTTGGGCGCTGGAGCTCGAGTGCACGGAAATGGATAGGCAAAGGAGGAAGAAGGCGTGGATGAAAAGGTGGATCCTTATCCCCTTATATGGGCGGACGCGACTATGCATACCCACCAGCCTGGTAAAACTCGCTTATCTCCCAAGCACCGTAATCAATGACGCGGCTAGGTTACCCACGCCCGTATTGATGAGAATCCCGGAATAAGGGGACACGATCTCTGCTTTGACAAGACGTGCCAAGGAAACCGCCTCGCTAAACGCGCTGAGGTGGAACAGTAAAACGATTCGAATAAAGACTTGGCTGTGGTGTGATGTCACGCTACGGAATACGTCAGCAGATTAGATTTGTGTAAATATTATTCTCTCTATGGCAATATGTGGAAACTCATTTTACAGAGCCGGACACTACCTTTGTGTTCAAAATCTTCTATGAAGTATTTGGAGGAGGAACCCGCCTTGCAATGCCGAAGACAATCTGCGCGCCAGACTCTTCGTCATTGAAGCCTGGTTCAGGGGTTACTGAGGGAGTCCTGGATTAGGGGGTGTCCGGATAGCCGGACTATACCTTCGGCCAGACTCCTGGACTATGAAGATATAAGATTGAAGACTTCGTCCCGTGTCCGGAAGGGACTTTACTTGGCCTGGAAGGCAAGCTTGGCGATACGGATATGTAGATCTCCTACCATTGTAACCAACTCTGTGTAACCCTAGCCCTCTCCGGTGTCTATATATACCGGAGGGTTTTAGTCCGTAGGACGAACAACAATCATACCATAGGCTAGCTTCTAGGGTTTAGCCTCTCTGATCTTGCGGTAGATCTACTCTTGTACTACCCATATCATTAATATTAATCAAGCAGGACGTAGGGTTTTACCTCCATCAAGAGGGCCCAAACCTGGGTAAAACATTGTGTCCCCTGCCTCCTATTACCATCCGCCTAGATGCACAGTTCGGGACCCCCTACGCGAGATCCGCCGGTTTTGACACCGACAAAGGGACTTCCCTCTTCAACGTCAACTTGTTTGTACCCTTGGTAGACTGAACACGCCTAAGGACAAGGTTGCCTTCCTCAAAACATCGAGCATGAACCATGCGGCTGTGATAGTGACACAGGGCTTGCTGATAGCATGCAGCACGCGTAGCAGCCCGGAGGCGGTTCTACTCGAGAAGCACAACCTCATCATGCCGATGCTGATCCTACGCTACTTCATCGTAGCCAAGCACTCGAGGCAACCCGTAAATGAGTTCCATGGGGATAACTGCTTCTGCCCAATAAACTAGGGAGAACAGAGTCTGCCTGGTAGCTCGATTTGATGTCGTTTTGAGGGTCTAGAGAACAACCAGCAGCTCCTCAATCCATCACCTGCCTCACTTCTGCAGCGTATGAAATGTTCTTGTCTTGAGTCCTCGCAACACTTCAGCGTTCGCCCTCTCAGCTTGTCCATTGCTTCTGGGATGTGCAACAGAGACAAATGAGATCTTGCTTCGAGGGCATGAACGTATAGCATGAAGGCACGGCTCGTGAACTGGGTGCCGTTGTCGGTGATGATCCGGGCAGGGACCCCGAAGCGACACACCAATCCTTTCAAGAACTTGATAGCTGACTGAGCAGTCACCATTCTCACGACATCTACTTCCAGCCACTTTGTAAACTTGTCATTGGCAATGAACAAGAATTCAAATTCCCCGGCAGCTCCGGGGAAAGGGCCGCGGATATCGAGCCCCAAACTGAAAATGACCATGACAAAGGGATTGTCTAAAGAGCTTGTCCAGGTAGATGGATGTTCTTGGAATGGAATTGGCAGGCTTCACACTTGGTGACTAGCTTGACCGCATCTTGGAGGGTTGTGAGCTAATAAAATCCTTGCCGGAATGCTTTCCCAACTAAAGCCCTTGATCCAATGTGGGAGCCGCACATGCCTTTGTGTATTTCCGCCAGTAGTTCCTTTCCTTCTTCCTGGCAGATGCACTTCAATTTCACACCGTTGGGCCTCCTTCTATATAGAGTGTCATTGAAAAACTGATACATAATGGCCCTCCGGGCTACTCTTTTAGCTTCCTCTTGCTCGTCGAGAAGTTCTCCAGTTTGGAGGAAATGGACTATGTGCCTTGCCCAAGTTGGAGCCTGGGGCTCGGCAGCAAGGACTAGTGGCACCTCCTCATCTGCGGGAGCATGTTCCTCATCTTGGGAGCATGTTCCTCATCTGCGGGGACCAGTGGCCCGACAGGAGAGCGCATCCCGACAATCGATGGGGAGTTGCTTCCAGCAGGGTCCCTACCAGGAGCCCCAGGAGCCTCTACCGGGAGAGGCTTACCGGAGTCCAACTGCCTCCTCTTTCGTGCCATTGTTGTCGGGGATACGGAGGGCTGAGTAAGATGGAGAACAAAAGTTCCTGGTTCGACAGGAAGTTTTTGCGTAGAACACTTTAACAGATGATCAACTATGTTGTTATCCGCAGGGGGTACATGCTTTGTTTGTAATCCGTCAAAGTGCTCCTCCAATCTTCTCACTTCCTCAATGTATGCCTCCATCAATGGACTTTGGTAATCCTTGCTGACTTTTCTCAACACAAGTTGTGAATCTCGTTGAATGATCAGCTTCTTGATTCCCAATTCTGTGGCAATCCTGAGCCCAGCAAGGAGCCCTTCATATTATGGTGTATGCATCTGGACGACGTACTTCAAGTGCTCCCCAGTGGGAGAAATGAGGAGCACGCCAACCCCTACACCTTGTAGAGAGAATGCACCATCAAAATACACAATCCATCTTGGGGCTCTTCCTTGCTGGGGTAACTGTTTCCAGCACTTCTTCATCAGGGGTTGGCGTCCATTCTGCAATAAACTCTGCCAATGCCCTGCTCTGAATTGTTGATGTTCTCTCAAATTTCAGGCCAAAGTAGGATAACTCCAAAGCCCACTCCACTATTCAGCCGGTTGCCTCAGGGTTTCAGAGTATCCTTTTCAATAAAAAGCGGGTGACAACCGTGATCTCATGGGCATGGAAGTAGTGGCGCAGTTTCCTTGAGGCTAAAAAACAGCTTTTGCACAACATGGTACCTCGACCTAGCCCCATGTAACAGGGAAATAACGAAGTACACTGGGCACTGGACCACTTCCTTCCTTGCTGCATCATTGGGGTCACCCCTGCTGCCATGCTCCTCTTTGTCCTCATCCTCATCCGGTCATGCCGGGCTTTGCTCACTCTCTGATTCCTCTACTTCCCACGGTGCCACTAGGGCTGCGCTGACCACTTGATTAGTTGCCGCTAAGTATAGTATCAACGGCTCTTGTGGTTTGGGAGGAACCAAAGTGGGAACAGAGGACAAGTAGGTCTTCAAATCTCGTAATGCTGCATTTGCTAATGGGGAACACTTCATGGGTTCTGCCTTCTTCAAAATTTTGAAGAACGGCAGGGCACGCTCGGCAGACTTGGAGATGAATCTGCTAAGTGCGGCAACGCACCCTGTCAGACGCCTCACATCTTTGACTGTCTTGGGTGCTTGGATCTGCTCGATAGATTTGATCTTGTCGGGGTTGGATTCGATGCCACGATGGGACACGAAGAACCCAAGTAGCTTGCCGAAGGAAATGCCAAACACACACTTCTTCGGATTTAGCTTCAAGTTGATCTTGCGCAGATTAGCAAATGTCTCCTCCAAATCCTGGATAAGGGTTGATCTGTCCTTGGTCTTGACCACAATATCATCCATATAAGCCTCAATGTTTCTGTGCAACTGTGGTTCAAAACCAATCTGGAGTGCTCTTGCAAAAGTGGACCTGACACTCTTTAACCCAAAAAGCATGCGCACAAAACAGTATGTACCACATGGGGTGATGAATGAGGTCTTCTCTTCATCTTCCTTGGACATGAAGATCTAATGGTATCCAGAGTATGCATCCAGAAAGGAGAGCAAATCACAACCTGAAGTGGAGTCCACAGTCTGGTCGATGCGCGGCAAGGGAAATGGGTCCTTCGGGCAAGCCTTGTTGAGATCTGTGAAATCTATGCAAAGCCTCCATTTTCCGTTAGCCTTGCGTACGACTACTGGGTTTGCTAACCATGTCAGATTCAGTACTCCTCTGACCAGACCAGCTGCCTCAAGCTTCTTAATCTCCTCTGCAATGAAATGCTGATTCTCCAAGACCTACTTTTGAACCTTCTTCTTGACAGGTCGGCATGGGTGCAGACAACAAGGTGGTGCTCGATTACCTCCTTGGGAACACCAGGGATATCTGATGGTTGCCAGGCAAACACATCAGTATTCGCCCACAGGAAGGTAACGAGCGCGCTTTCCTATTTGTCATGAAGGGTGGCGCTGATAGTGAAGGAACCATCAACGCCAGCCAGCCCTGTCGGGACCTTTTTCACATGTGGTGCAGCTACCTTGGATCTCTTGTTGTTGGAACTCTCTGACAAATCATCAACAGGCACAACAAACTCCGAAGAGGTACGGTTCCCGGATTCCTTGCTGGTGTCCGTGCTATCCTTCTGCTTTCCTTTGTTCTCCTTGGCGGGAACTACCGCTGTCACGGCCTCTGGCGCGACTGCGTCCCAGTACATCTTATCCACGCAAATTATCACATCTTTCTCATCTGGCGGGATGGAAATGATTCCTACTGGCCCTGGCATCTTCAAAGTGTTGTAGGCATAGTGGGATGCAGCCATGAATTTTGCCAGAGCTGGGCGTCCAAGGACCCCATTGTACGGCAGGGGGAGATCAACCACGTCAAACACAACCTTCTCAGTCCGATAGTTCAATGCTCCCCCAAATGTCACTAGGAACGTGATCTTTCCCTTAGGATGGCTCCTGTTGGGATTGACTCCTTGAAATGTTTCCGTGCCCTATAGTACTTCCTATGCTATCTGAAGCTTGCTGATAACCTTTGGGGAAATCAGATTTAACCCAACCCCGCCGTCAACCAACATCTTTGTGACCTTGAGGATGCGAATTGTTGGAGAGACCAACAATGGCAAACACCCTACCATGGTGGAGCGGTCAGGATGGTCCTCTTTGTCAAAGATGATGGGCGTGCATGAACATTTGAGCGGCTTTCGAGACTCTGCTGCTGGCTCCACGACATTGACCTCACATGCCCATAGTTTAAGTTGGCGGTGAGAGGAGTGCAAAGATGCACCTCCGTCAATGCACAAGGCATTAGTGGCCTTCTTGAATTCCTGCTCGTTGGGTTCCTCTTCATGCCCTCCATCACTCTCATCATTGCAAACTTCCTTCTCTCGGCCCCTGGCGGGTTTTCCTTGGTTCCGACAAACATTGCCTGGGCGGTTTGCTTCACCGCCTTGGCCCTTCACACCTGTGCCATTTTGACCTTTTTCCATATCATGCTTCTCATATTCAGCCCTCTGCCTCTTGATGAGCTGCGCAACCTGATGACACTCTTGGAGATCGTGGCCTTTGGTCTGATGAATCTTGCATTACGTCCCATTGCCTTTCCTAGCCCTCTTAGCAGCCGCAACCTCCCGGTAGTCAGCGCACGTGGCAGCTTCCTTGCCGGGGGCCTTGGCCTTAGCCTTATTCCCGGTACTAGGTGTGCCTAATCCTTCTACGGTCATCACTGCCTTATCCTTGTGCCTCTAGTTGAACTTCTTGTTCTTTTCTTCTGGCTGGTGGACTCGTCGTCATCTTCTGAGTCGATGTCGATGCAATCTTCCTCTCGAGGGAGTTTCCTTCCCTCGTCCACCCGAGTGCATTTATCCACCAAGGTGTAAAGCTGATGAGGACATCAATACCATTGTTACACCCACAACCCCTACTGCTACATATACTGGACCAATTAATAGAGCTCATGCAAGCCAATTAAATTATCAGGTACTTATTTCTATTGGAGGAGCTGCAAGTCGTTGGGCCGTCTTGGTTCTTAATGGCCGCCTATGAAGGCGCCAATGAACTCATGGCACAGGTCAGCCCATTAAAAAATGGAGTTCTTCGGCAAGTGCATCAGCCAAGACCTCACATTGGACTTGAGTGCCAAAGGGAAGTAGTTGGCAAACACTTTCTCATCTCTTCCTATGGCAGCTTGAATAACAATGTTGTAGATGCTCAAGAACTCTGCCGGGTTCAGCCTGCCATCATACTTCTCGGTATCTCTAGCTTGAACGTGCGAGCGGATGGCCAATAGACTTGTCGCAGCTCACGAGTAAAGGCAGGGCACCCAACCTCGAAAGGCACCCACCCACCATTCTCGAGCATAGGCTCGTCAACATCGGGGTCATCGCACCCATTGGTCCGACGGTGGTCGCCACGGTGTCGCTCGAAGACAACGGGCGCGGCTCCCCTCCGCCTATCCTCCGGGGCTCACTGTTGGTCTAGACGTGCTCGAGGGTCGAAAGAGGCCATCGAGACATTTTCGTGTTCTTGATTCCGCAGCTCCCATGCTGGTTGCCACGGTAGGGATTGCACAATGGTGGTGCCCATTCCATACAGCCAGCAGCGCGAGCTGTTGTCGTTGCTTGGGGAGGCCGTGGGAGGCCACTTCACTGCGAGCCCCCAGCCTCGACGAAGCCAATCAGACTCTGAATGATGGCTCTCCATTCATCCATCTGATCAGCCATCGGTGGGATCCTCAACAGCAGCTGGGCCCGTGCCATGGCCTTCGTAGCAGTGCTTGGCATTGGTGAGGATGATGTAGATCATACCGTCGGCCGACTTATGATGGTGCCGGCGGCAACTACGGTGCACCCTCACTGTTGCGAACCAGCCACTTGGATGGCATGGTGACATGGTGAAGGCGCTTGAGGGCCAGTGGCTCCATTGGGCACAGTGGCTGGGTCAACCAGCTCCAGGGGAGGCGCGCGTCCTGCGGTCGCGCCCACGGCAGGGGCGGCCGGAGGGTGGCGGTTCGCCCCAGGCCGGGTGCCATCACTATGGGTGTGCCCTTCGCTGAGGGGAAGAGGTACAGACGGAATAACCCCTTCGTTCGTACCTCATGGAGCATGACCTTTGGGATGTTGCTGATGCTGCTATCCTCCGGTGCCTCCCGCTACTGCTTCAGCCACGGGGAGGTGGTTACGATGCCGCCTGCACCGACCGCGTCCCCCACATCGCCCACATCCTCGTGCACCTTTGCTTCCCTCGCAGCATCGGCGGCCACGGGAGGCGGAGCCTTCAAGTTGGACGGGTGACCTGCAGCACTAGGTTTCCTCTTGGGCGCCATGGTCGATGTAGTCGTCGATGATGAAAATGGCCATGAAGATGACGCACTGCTCATGCTTTCAGGTTCGCGCGAGTGATGCCCCTACCTGGTACACCAAAGATGTCGCGCGAAACCACAACCACCTATGAGACCAAGAGCCCCTTTTTGGTTCGGCGGGGGGGATGGCACGTTGCACAAAGAGTAGAGGACCGTGGAACAGCATGGCGGAGATCATGCGGGCAGTCTTTACCCAGGTTCGGGCTGCCATGAGGCGTAAAACCCAACTCCTGCTTTGGTGGATTGATGGTGAAAAAATGGTGGTGAGCGCAGCACGCTTGACCGGCAGGGTTTTCCTAGGGGAGAAAGCGGTAGTGCGCGTATGAGTGTGTGAGGGTGTGGTTTTGCCAACCAACTCTTCAACCCTTTCTATGGTTGCCTTGGACCTCCTTTTATAGATCAAGGGGTCAGCACAGTGGCAAATCAGGCATTATGCACTGATTAGATAGCAAACAGTGCTATCATACCTAACTCTGCAGGCTGATAGAGCGCATTAAATGCGCCGCTCAATGTCACACCGCAGCTTGCCTAGTAGGCCCTGTCGGGCTGTTTTGACAGCTTCGCGCCTTCTTGCTTGACACTTCTCAGGACGGGTGTCATTTGGAGGTGTTTTCTCTAGGAAGTGGCTGCCATGTGGCGAGTAGCAGCCACTTAGTCACTTTGGAGCTTGACACTTCACTTATCGACGACGTGCGTCGTGATGAGGTGGTGCAGTGAGGTGGTTCTACCTCCATAAGCCCAGGCAGGCCTGCCAGGACAATCAGAAGGATTACTTCGAGGGGTAACTTCATCCTTGCCATGCTCGCCTGCCCAGCAAGGGAGGTTTTTCCCTTAGCGATATCTTGCTTCTCTGGCTCTCCTTGGTCTTCCTCATCTGTACTTGGATCCTTCAAAGGACTGGTCCCTTGTGCTCCAATCTGACCTTGGTGTCGTAATCTTGTTCTCGTGCCTGTGCATAGTCTGGGCAACGGACCCAAGGTTTGTTGCACCGACACCTTGGCCTAGGGTGTCGCTCCCTACTTCAAGCCAGGAAGGTCCACTTCGCCCAAACCAAGCATGCTCGCAAGGAGAACGAGGATGCCCAGTTGCAGGTAGCTCAGAGCTTGGCGGAGACCAAGAGTGTTCTAGATCGGGTGACAGATGAGGCCCACGTGCCCCCGGGCCTATCTCAGGTGGAGCTAGACGCTGCTAACGCCCGTGCCGCCAACTTCCAGCGGCTCGAAGAGGTGCTTCTTTTCAGAGAGGATCTCCTTCAGCAACGAGGCACGATTTGGACGCCTGTGACATGGCTATGGCCGAGAGAGAGGTCCATGCTGGGATGCGCAAGGTGGAGGCCGCGAAGATAATGTTAGATCTTCGCGACGTGAGGGAACAAAGGAGCTACTCCAAGAAACACTAGAGGCCCAGAAGACCAATCTTGAAAGGCATGAGGCAAACATCACGCACCAGGATACCCAGCATCACACGAATGTTTAAGTTGCTGATCCTCGGCTAAGAAAGAGATGTGACCAGCAGGAGGCTTTTTTAGGGTACTAGATGTTTCTCTCGATTACAAGCCCGAATTATAGTAGCTAGCCCCGATTACAAGTACGAACTAGGATACAAGTAGGGGGAGGTGAGAGGAAGAAGAAGAGAGACGCCATTTGTCGAGCCGTCTGTGATCCACTAGGTAGCATCTTCGTTGCTTCCTCTCCTAGTACTTGTAGCCCGTAGCACTCGGTAATGCACAGCCACGCCCGACCCATGTGATATCCAAGGGACAGCCCAGTATATATGTGGGCTAGGAAGGTCCCTTACACCCCCATCCTTGAAATGCGGCTTGACCCCAAGCCGGCGACACCGAAAACCACCCGGATCCCATTGCCCTCTATGTTGTGAGCCTTGGCCAGTGCCGGGGTAGACTTCAACGAGGGAGAAGTAATTGTTGTGGTCAAAGGGAACCCATCCGAAGAACATGTTGAGGACGTGGCCACCAAAGTTCAGGCCGGGGTTGCCGCCTCGGTACAATGGCATGGCAGATCCGGCAGGATTTCTCCAAGCATATGCGGAAGCTGTCTGGGCGGCCGGCGACGACGACAAGGTCATGGGGAACTGGCTCCCCATGGCCCTCATGGGTGTGCCACACGGCTGTCTCTTGGGCTTGCCAGAGTCTTCAGCGGCATCATGGGAAGAGCTGTGTGGCCTCTTCATCGCGCATTTCACGTCACCGGAGCCTCACGTCGTCGCAGCCCTCCTTGGCGGCTCGTAGGCGCCAGCCTCAGACCGCCATGTCAAGCAGTTCTTCCGCCAGGTGGGCACCGCCCACACACAGTGGGGAGTCCCTTCGGGCTAGGTGGCGCCCAAGGCTGTTCTCACCTTCGACTCAAGGGGCCACCCCGCGACCACGGCCGGCGCTGGCGCGCTCCCAATGCTCTGCACCCCCACCAACTGCAACGTTGCAGTCACCAGGACCCTCATCAATGGCAGTGCTGGTCTCAACATCATCTCAGTGGAGGCGTTCAGCCTGCTTCATGTGCCCTACGACCGGCTCCTCCCCAACAAGCCTTTCACTAGGGTTGTTGACGGCTCCACCTGCCCTTTTGGGCAGATCCGCCTCCCTGTCACATTCGGAACGCGCGACAACTACCACACCGAGCTCATTGACTTTGATGTCTCCCACATCGGCCTCCCGTACAAGGCCATTCTTGGGTACCCGGCCCTGGCCAAGTTCGTGGCGGCGACCCATCTTGGTTACAACCTCATGAAGACGTCGGGAAGCGGCGGTTCCCTCACCGTGGTGGGGGACACAAAGGATGTGCTCACGACCCTCAAGCTCGCCTTCAGGGCCGCGGCGGCCGCGAGGCCCAGTGGGGAGGGGGCTCCAGAGGGCCCGGGGGCTGCGCTGACAAAGAAGAAGCAATTCTTCTCCCAAGATCAGGCCAAGACAAAGCAGGTGTCGGTCGACAAAGACGGAGGGTCGGGCTTTCCCTTCACCATAGGCGCCAACGTCCCTCCGTACCTGGAAGAGGCATTGGTCAGTTTCCTCCAGGAGAACAAGGTCGGGTTTTCGTGTGAGGCGGCAGACCTAGTCGGGGTCCCACATGGGGTAATCTAGCATCACCCGATGGTGTGCCCCAACGCACGCCTAGTAAATAAGAAGGCGTGGCAGCAAGCCCCGAAGAAGCAGTCATTCATCATCCAGGAGAATCACAAGTTACGAGAGGCCGGCGTCATCCGGGAAGTACGGCATCCAGATTAGTTGGCAACCCGGTTATCGTCCCCAAGAAAGACGGGAAGGAGCGCATGTGCGTCGATTTCACCAACCTCAACAAGGCATTCCCTCAAGACCCATTCCCTCTTCCACGCATCAATTAGACCGTCGACTCCACTGCTGAGTACGCTCGACTGTGCTTCCTGGACGCCTTCTCGGGCTATCACCAAATCAAGATGGCGGTGCAGGATGTTGAGAAGATAGCCTTCCTGACCCCGTGTGGGGTATACTGCTACACCTGCATGTCGTTCATACTGTGCAATGCCAGAGCAACATTCCAGTGGCTGAGGCACATCGCCCCGGGCCAGCAACTCGAGTGGAACGCTGAGGCATACGTCGATGACATAGTGGTGAAGTCTCGGGAGGTAGGAACCCTTGTTGAGGATCTGGAGGAAACATTTGCTAGTCTGTGCAAGGTGAACCCATGACTCAACCCAGAGAAATGTGTGTTTGGTGCCCCGTTCGTCAATCTGCTAGGATTCCTCGTGTCACACAGAGGGATTGAGGCCAACCCGGAGAAGGTCAAGGCGATAGAAATGATGAGTCCACCCCAGACTCTCAAGGAAATGCAGAAGCTGGCAGGCTGTGTAACCTCGCTTGGGTGCTTCATCTCCAAGTTAGGTGAGCGTGCCCTTCCTTTCTTCAAGATGATGAAGAAGAAGGGTCCGTTCGAGTGGACTGCAGAGGCTGAAGCGGCCTTCCAAGACCTCAGGTGGTACCTCACCAGCCCATCGGAGATGGTAGCACCGTGCCCCTTGAGCCATTGGTGCTCTACCTAGCCGCCACACCTCACTCTGCTAGCGTGGCACTCATGGCGGTCCGAGAAGAGCGTCTGGTCAAGGGCTCGCAGAGCAGCACCTCGCACCCCGCCGAGACTCCGCAGCCTCAGGACGGCGCTCCTGAGGCCACTGCTGCCCGGCAGATGACAAGGCTCCTAAGGATGGCGCTACTGAGGCCTCGGCTGCCCCAGCAGGTGACAGAGCTCCTGAGGCCCTCCAGTCTCAGGAGGTACAAGACCCCGCCAACGCCTCCATCCTCGTCAAACATCCGGTGTAATTCGTCAGCACAGTTCTACGTGATGCGCGGGCACGCTACCCCATGCCACAAAAGCTTCTGCTCGCACTCCTCGTCGCCTCCCGGGGACTGTGTCAGTACTTCCAAGGCCACCCCATCAAGGTTGTCTTGGCTTACCCCATGGAAAGGGTACTCTGGAGCCCTAACACCGCGGGAAGGGTCGCCAAATGGAACATTGAACTACATGCGTTCCACTTGGAGTTCAGCACCACCCGGATCATCAAAGGTGCGACCCTCGCCGACTTTGTGGTAGAATGGAATGATGCCCCTGACTGAGAGGTGGGTGAGGACCATTCTCTCGTGCTCGGATGCGAAGCTCCGGATGGCTAGGTCATGTCCTTCGACGGAGCATTCGCACGCTAGGGCGCAGGGGCTAGAGCTGCGCTCATCTCGCCCACCCAAGACAAGCTCCACTATGAGAAGGTCTCCAACAACATCGCGGAGTACGTGGGTTTAATCACCGGCCTCAAGGCTGCGGTAGCTCTAGGGGTGAAGCGCGTCACCATTCGGGGTGACTCCCAGCTCCTCATCAACTTCTCCAACAAGGCATACAAGCCAAAGGACGAGCACATGGAGGCATACCTTGAGGAGGTACGCAAAATTGAGAAATGATTCTTAGGCTTGGAGTTGCAGCATGTGCCTTGCGGCACGAACAAGGAGGTAGACGGCATCGCCAAGAGGGCATCTCGGTGCCAACGTCAGGAGCCTGGCGTCTTCAAGGAGCGATTCTTCAAGCCGTCGGGAGCTCCTCCCTCTGCGGGGCTCGCATCACCTCGGGAGGAGCTCTCGCCCCCCGGTGCCTCTCTCGGGCACACCCGCTTGCGGCCCGACCTCGGGAGCTCTCCTGCTCCTCGCACTCATGCATCAGTAGGAGTGCTTATCCGAGGAGTTCAAGGCGTACTTGCTCCAGGGCACCTTGCCGGAGAAGGAGGAGGACGTGGAGCGTGTGGTCCGCCAGGCCACTGCGTACTGCATCCGAGATGGTGAGCTCCATCGAAAGCGCATGAACGATGTTTCTCTACGACGCATCTGTAGGGAGCAGGGATGTGAGCTGTTGGCCAACATTCATGGCGAGGACTGTGGGCGTCACTCCTCCTTGCGTTGCCTCATGGGCAAGGTGTTCCGCAGCGGATTCTACTGGCCCACTATACTCAATGATGCCACCGAGTTGGTAAGATCTTGTGACGCTTGTCAGTTCCACACCAAGCAGATCCACCAACCCGCTCAGGGCCTCTAGACCATCCCACTCTCATGGTCGTTCGTGGTCTGGGGGCTGGACATCCTGGGCCTGTTCCCTCGAAAGCCCGGGGGCTACCGCTACCTCTACGTCGCCATCGACAAGTTCACCAAGTGGGCGGAGGAGGAGATTATCCGCACCATCCCTACATGCTCAGCCGTCAAGTTCATCAAGGGCCTCGTGAGCTGCTTCGGGGTTCCTAACCGCATCATCACCGACCATGGCTCGTAGTTCACCAACAAGCTTTTCAAAACATATTGAGCTAACCATGGAATGCAGATATGATACGCGTCAGTGGCACACCCTCGGAGCAATGGCCAGGCTGAGCGCGCCAACGCAGAGGTCCTGAGAGGCCTCAAGGCAAGGACCTTCAAGAATAAGCTCGAGGCCTATTGCAGGGACTGGATCAATGAGCTATAGTCTATTCTGTGGTCCATCCGCACCACCACGACCAAGCTAACGGGCGAGACTCCATTCTTCCTCATCTACGGAGCCGAAGCAGTCCTCCCTCACGAGGTAAGGCATCACTCCGTGCGGGTCTTGGCGTTTGACGAGGCACACCAGGACGCCTTGTGGGGGATGGAGGTGAGGAACGCCGCCACCAAGCCTCGCTCCATGCAGCGAGGTACCAACAAGCACTGCGTCATTATCACCACCGCAGCGTCCGCTCCAGGACGCTCGAGGTGGGTGATCTCGTCCTGAGGCGGGTGCTCTCCAGGGAAGGGATGCATAAGGTCTCACCCATGTGGGAAGGCCCGTTCAGGATCGCCCGTGTCTCCAGGCCTGGCGCTGGGCGCCTGGAGACGCGGGACGGGATCCCCATCCAGAACGCCTGGAACATGTAGAACCCCCGGAAGTTCTACCCATAAAGAAGGCCTCGTGCCTGTGAAGGTCTCCGCTCGTGACACTCTCATGTAACAATGAGTTGGGGCTGTACACGCCCCGAAATCTTCTGAGCGTTGCCCCCGTGCCTCATGGGGGTTCCCACCCACATCCTAGTGGAGGCCCCATGCTCCGCGCTGGTGGGAAGACAAGAAGACTAGTCTAGGTGCTCGACGCGACTGTTATTTTGCTTGCTTTCTGTAGCCGATTTGCAACTTCTTGAATGAAATTTGGAGCTTTCGTGTCTTTCATTCATAGGGTTGGAAAATTTATATTTCTTTTTGTTTTCCTTTCCAACCTTATCTCATGAAGAGCGGTAGTTGCCCGTCGCTCTTCCTCGCGCATCCCGCGTGCGGGGGCTAGGTACGGTGTGTGCGTCTGGGCTCGCCCATGACCACACCTCGCCGAAGCCTTGCTGCCTCAGCCTTCGGTGTCACACCCTAGCTAGTCCATGCATTAGAGTGTGCATCATGTTTATTTTTCATCAGAAACTTGAAATGGGGAAGGCAGAACCCCCAGCACCCCTCTTGAAATCAACTAGGGTTTACTAAAAATAATTTCAATGAACCTGAAATGCCCTTCTAAAATGTTCACCCTCTTTGCCTTGGGTTAGAACCTCTGGCAAAATAGGTGCACAATTTTCTAGGTCAACAAAAGGTCACTGGATTAAATCATATGTATGTTGCCTTTGGACATTTAAATGCTAATAAATATTTTAAATGTTCAAATAATTCTGGAATTAAGTCAGGGCTGTTAGGAATAATCCCAACAGAGCCCACAATTATTTTCAGGATTTTAGAAAGTGCCTAGGTATTTTAAATAAAGCCCTAAAGCTACAGAAAAAAATAGAAAAGAAAACAAAAAAATAGAAAAACTTACCTGGCGCCACCTACCAGGCCCACCTGCCGGCCCAGCCCAGCCACCCCGCCAGCGAGCAGCTTGGCTTGGCCAAGCAGGCAGGTGCTCGATGGCGAGCACCGCATGCGCGCCACGCAGCCGCCGCCGCCTCGCCGCTCCCCTCGTCGACCTGTCGACGTGGGACGAACTCCCTTGCATCCCCCGACCTCGCAGACACCGCACTTTCCCCCTGGTCCCTCTCCATCGCTCTTCCTCCGCCATGGCCGACGCTGCCGTGCTCGCGCCACCGTGAAACCGCGTCCACCGTCGTCCCCGTGTTGCACCACCGTGTCCATCCTCTCCGCCATCGTCGACTCCGTCGAGCAGTTGAGCCCCGAGCGCTCACACGCTCTGCGACGTCTTCTTCGACCTCATCTTCACCGAGCATCGCCGGAGATCCCTTTCGACGTCGCCGCCACATCGACTCATCCCCGACCGCGTCGTCTGCCTCTACGTGATCGCCGTGAGTTGCTGCACCTCCCCATCCTCCCCGTTCTTCTTCTCGTGCACCACAACGAGCACACGAAGCTCACCCGCACGCGCCGCCGTGGAGCTCGTCGCCGACGTGTCTCCGGCCAAACACCGGCCACGCCACCTAGTCTAACTACTTCACTGCATCCCTAGGGGCACAACGCACCTCACCACATGCCTCGCTGTGCCCCGTAGCCTCGGGCTCACTTTCACCTGACTCCGGCGACCACAAGGCTCGTCGCCGGCGACGTTTCCGGACACCCTGAGCCCAACCACCACCACCAAACGCCGCAGTTCGTTCCCAGCTACCCGTAGCTGCTCTCCGCGCATCAATTGGTCCCGTGTGGGCGATTTCCGCAGCGCGCCACCGCGTCTGGCCTCGCCGGCGGCTAAACGCCGGCAGGTTTTGACCCGCTGACCGGCGAGGTTGACCTGCTGACGTGGGTTGACCTCCCCCTCTCTCTCACCGACATGCGGGCCCCACCCGACTAATTACTCTGTTAGTGCTAACTAAATAGGTTAGTTAATTAGTATAGTCACTGACTAGTGGGCCCTGCCAGTCAATTAGGCTAACTAAACTTAGTTAGTGCAAAGAGACACTGACCAGTGGACCCCACCAGTCAGGTTTGACCTGGACTGGCGCCTTTGACCTGCTGACGTCACCCTGACGCGTTGCTGACGCAATAATTGATTTTCAGGAAATTCCAGAAAATAGTTCAAACTTCAAAAATTCATAGAAATTCAACCATAGCTCCAAATGAGATAAATTATATATGAAAAATTATCAGAAAAATTCAATCTATCCATCTGTAATGGTTTCATGCATGACAAAACAAGTTTACCTTGCTGTTTAAGCAGAATAAGGAAATGCACTATAAATGCCTTGTTTAATGAGCTAATATTTGAATCTTTGATTCAAATGGGTTCATCCCTTCCTATTTTAGCTTGCATTAGGCCAAGACACAATCATATTGCCATGTCATAGCATGCATCATAGTGTTGCATATCGTCATGTGTTGATTGTGTTCCGATGTGTTCTTCGTGGTAGGTTCTGCCTCCGAGGATATTCACGAGTATCCAACTGAAGGGCAGTATCCCGTTACCACTCCATCAGGCAAGCAACCATTGATCATTCCGATAAAACCCATGTTCTCGCTCCTGCTCTAGTTTACTACATTAAGACATCGCGATTCAAACTGCTGTGTGCTGCGGTAGTTGAACCCTTATCCTCTACATGACCCGTCATTGCCACAGTAACTAGATGAAACCCACTAGCATGTGTAGGAGTTGATTGAGCCATGTATGTGATTCCTACCTTGCTATGCCTGCTATGCTTAGAGTTGAGTCAGGTCTGGTTCATCTGGGTGATGCGCTAGAGTGAAATGCTTATGTCGGTAATATGAGGGATGTATTGAACATGTTTTGGTAAGGGTATCGATGAGAGGCCATGTAGGAGTACATGGTGGGTTGTTTCATTGAGGCCGTCCATAAGAACTGAGATCTATATGTGTGATTTAAGATGCAGTTACTACCGTACATTGGGCCCGAAACCAATGGACCCTCTCAGCTTCTTAATCACCCTAGTACTCTGTCCAGGAGTTGCAATTAGTTTCTGGTGTTTGTAGGTTATGTGTTGGCGGCCGTGCGTAACGCTGACCCTAGGGGTGGGCTATGTTGCGGTAGATACACCGTGGCAGGGTGTATCGAGTCACCCGTTTGGTGTCTTGGGAACCCTGTTCACATCGTTCGGGGCCGTATGTGGAAACCTCGGCCGGACTCCCTGCGGATGGAACCTGGATAAGTGATAAACCTGGACTAGAGACTTAAGTGTTTAGGTAGGCCGTGGCCGACACCCTCGCTGGGCTTCCGCTTGAAGGTTGCCGAGTACATGTCGTGTAAACGGCGGTAAGTGGTGAAAGCGTGTATGACGAAGTACACCCCTGCAGGGTATAAACTATTCGAATAGCCGCGTCCGCGGTAAAGGACTACTTGGTTGCCTATACAGTTCATAGACAAGTTAATGGATACTACTAAAAGACTCAAGATAAGTGTGAGTACCGAGGATGGCCCTCTCGTAGGATGACGAGGGAGGATCCCCGGTGGAGTATTGTGTTGGTGAGTAGTGGACTCGTGTGCGAAAACTATTTTACTGGTGGAGTTCCGTAGGATAGCTTAGCCAAGAGTCAAAGCTGGCTTGCTGCATCAACCCCACCACCTTCTTGAGAATAAGCATGTATAGTAGGTTCTGATGTAAGACTTGCTGAGTACCTTTGTACTCATGTTTGCTTATTTATTGTTTTCAGATGACAACACTGCCCCCTCCGATGGGTTTTATGTAGACCTTGACGTCGACGAGTGACTAGCCACCCAGGTGGTGATCCTGGCCATGGAGGGCCCTATGTAGATAGACAGGCTTCGAGAAGCCTTCTTTCTTTCTAGAGTCTGTACTCAGACTAGTTGCTTCCGCATGTGCTTGTATGTTTGTATGACTTGAGTGTCGGGTCATGTGACCCCTATCTGTATGAACATGTTATGTATGGCTCTCTGGAGCCTTTAAATAAAGTACTTGAGTTGTAGAGTTTTGTTGTGATGCCATGTTGTATGTACTCATATCGGGCATATTGTGTGTATGATTGAAATGCTTGGTATGAGTGGGATCCGACAATCTAGTTGTTTATCCTTGGCAGCCTTTCTTATGGGGAAATGTAGTCTAGTGTTCCTCGAGCCATAGTAGTCCGCTACAGCCCGGTTCACCGGAGTCCTGCTAGCCCAGCACTACTGTTCAGGACACTTGACTGGCCGGCATGTGTTTCACTTTGTCCCTATGTCTGTCCCTTCGGGGAAATGTCACACGGTGACTTCCGGAGTCCTGCCTAGCCTGCTACAACCCGGGGTTCCCCGGAGTCCTGTTAGCCTAGTGCTACAGCCCGGAATCACTCGTTGATGACCGACATGTTCGATGTGATTCATGTATGCCTGTCTCCATAGGTCTATGCCGCTTTGGGTTCACGACTAGCCATGTTGGACCGGGTTCTCTGTCATATGGATGCTAGCGACACTATCATATACGTGAGCCAAAAGGCGCAAACGGTCCCGGGCCAAGGTAAGGCGACACCCGTGGGATACCGTGCGTGAGGCCGCAAACTGATATGAGGTGTTACTGGCTAGATCGATGTGACTTGGAATCGGGGTCCTGACATTGTTGGCATCAGAGCCGGACTGCCTGTAGGTTCGTTGATCCAAACTGGTCGATGTCGAGTCTAGAAATGCTCTAGTTATATGTAGGGGAATTGATTGTGGGAGGGAACGTAAGGTTCTTTTACTCCTTTACCTATGCCTCTGATCTGAGTCATTCTCTCCTCATTCAACGTGGGTTAAGGACTAGGCTCTCTTCCTCTATCAGGTTCACGTGTTACTAATCCGTAGTAGCTTATAGGATTGTTGTTACAAGTCCCAGTTCAGTTTCTACTATTCTTAGTATGTTGCTAATTGAATCGGAACCTTGATATGATGTTGTTGAGTGGTATTGTGAACTGTTGTGGATGTCTCAAATCTTTTTCTGAGCATTTACATCCGTTATGCTGTCCAATTTTCCCTAGAAATTCTAATGTCTTTGCATTGTGGTTGTGCTTTCAGATGGCCAACCGTCCTCAAAACCAAGTGGTTCACCTGACCAGGTGCCTCGACGTGCCCGGTCATACTGCTATGTTAGTCCGGGTCATGATCGAGACAGGTTACCGTTGGTATCCCGAATACACTGCCGAAGAGCAATTCCGCGACTTTAACCAAAGACAGTATTTCTGCACCGTCAGGATATTTCCTTCTTATCCTGGATCTACTGAGCCCCTTCACTGTTCCTATGGACTCGGGGTTACCATTGAGATGGCTGTGCAGGATGCTGCCTATTCCATGATGACCATCATGCGAGTCCGGACTGGCCTGCTTCGGAACACCGACTTCCGTTACATGCCAGCTTCACTTCCAGGAGCGCAAGGGTATCTTCAGGCCATCTATGCTGACTCCACTCAGGAGGACTCATTAACTCGTACCACTGCCGAGATGCTCGAAGATAAGGACCGAGAGAATCGGGCCTTGAGGTTGGAGCTTTTCAATACCCGTGCTGATCATTGGGCCACATTGACTCGGTTTGCACCTGCGGTGCAAGCTGGATGTATGGATACAAGGGATCTGTATCCTGTGAGATCAGCTCTGCCAGACATGGTGGATTGGCGTGATGTGGGAGGCATCACCCCACCCCGTGGTCCCCGCAGGCCACCGTTTGTTGGTCCAAGACCTCATCCTAGCCCCTATGGTCCACAGGCTCCTCAGGACCGTCTGTTTCCGGATGGTCACGTTGAACTTCCAGGCTATGGAGGTGACTTCTTTGAGGACTACTACGGAGCTGTCTGAGTTAGTAGTAATACAACTAGTATTGTAGTAGTTGTATCTCCACTGTCCTGCGTGACTTGTGGAATATGACTTGGCGTGTAATCGATTCCGGAGGTGTAGACAAATAATGTATAGGAGCTTGAAATGCCTCCGATGAGATGTAACGTCTTTCATCATAGTTGTACTGTAGCCTGGGCTTGTACTAAACTATGTATGATGTGTATGACCATTGGTATATATATGGCAGTTTTATATTACCACGACATACGGATGAACATCTCTGCATTCCGTGTTATCCATTACATTCTGCACTTCCTTGCTAAGTTTGAGCCATCCTTGTCTAAACCGTTGTCTTGTTTTCTCCTAGGATGGTCAACACCCGCGGCAACCCTGCTGTCCCAGAGCAGGGGGAAGCTAGTGCAGCTAGAGGTGAAAATCTACCTCACCCGCCTTCTCTGGCCGAAGTGATGCTAGAGGCGGAAAGAAACAAGCGTGAGACTAACTGCCTGCTGGAGCGGATTGAGCAGAACACTGCACGCCACCCGCGAAATGACTTGGTGTCAATTAATGACTTTATCAAGTTGTACCCACCAAAGTTCAACCATTCCGTCGAGCCCCTCGACGCGGATGACTGGCTTCGCAGCATCACCCACAAGCTACGTTCTGCCAACGTAGCCGAAGCCGACAAGGTTACTTATGCTGCCTATCACCTCGAAGGCCCTGCTAGCCTTTGGTGGGAAAACTTCGAAGCTATGCGCCCGGTCGGTCAAATCACTACTTGGGCTGAATTTAGTGAGGCTTTCCGTGAGCATCACATTTCGGAAGGTCTCATGGATCACAAGAGGGAGGAGTTCTGCAACTTCACCCAAGGAAGACTGACTGTGGATGCTTACAGTCGTGAATTTGGGAATCTAGCACGTTATGCTCCTGAAGAGGTATCTACTGACGCTAAGAAGCAGGCAAGGTTCCGCAAGGGACTTAGCCCTGAGCTTCGCCACGATCTCCGTCTGCACGAGTGCACATCCTTTCAGAAGTTGGTCAATAAAGCCATCAGTGCTGAGACAGGCCAGACTGATTATGACGCTTCACGCAAGCACTCCCGTGATTTTGGCTCTTCATCCAGCTCTGGGGCTCAGAAGCGCCGGGTGTGGATTCCAAGCACGGCACTACCACCCAGGTTCATTCCGAGGCCATCCTTTGAGGCGCTTCGTCCCAACCAACAATTTGCACCGCCCAAGCCCTATGGTGGCCCCGCTGCTAATGCTGCTCCACGCCCCAATGTGGTGACATGTTTCAAGTGTGGAGAGCCGGGTCACTATAGCCGAGAGTGTCCCCAGAACAACAACCCCAATCAAACTGGAAAGTCCGTTGGCCGTGGTAAGCCAGCGGGGAAGACTTTCAACGCCAAGCTGGCCACCACTGCACGTGGCCATGTCAATTATGTTTCAGCCGAGGAGGCTCATGAGGATCCTAACGTCGTCCTTGGTATGCTCCTTGTTAACTGCCATCCGGCATCTGTTCTTTTCGATACTGAACATCTCATTCATTCATATCCGAGAACTATGCTCGATTGCATAACACGACATTCTGTGACATGCCCACTTCCATGGTAATTCAAACTCCGGGTTCCAAATGACAAACTTCTAGAGTAAGCCATGGGAACGAAATTCTTGTCAATAGACTTGTCTTCCTTGCATCCTTAATAGCTCTCAAGTCCTCCGACATAAATATCATCTTGGGTATGGACTGGATGTCAGCTCATTATGCTAAGATCGATTGTGCCACTAGAACCGTTCAACTTACCCACCCCTTGGGCAAGACAGTTAATGTCTTAACTCGAGTGGTCAAGCGCCAACTTTACTCCCTAAATGCCAACCCCCTTCCAGACCTTGAAGATGTTTCGGTAGTCCGAGACTTTCCGGATGTCTTTCCAAAAGAACTGCCAGGTGTTCCACCTGACAGGGATGTCGAGTTTGTGATAGACCTTGTTCTAGGAACCGTTCCAATTTCTAGAAGACCTTACAAGATGGCACCCCTAGAACTAGCCGAGCTTAAGAACCAACTCGATGAGTACTTGAACAAGGGTTTCATCCGTCCTAGTTCCTCTCCTTGGGCTTGCCCCGTCCTCTTCGTTAAGAAGAAGGATGGAACGGATCGAATGGTTGTGGATTACCGACCTGTCAACTTGGTCACCATCAAGAACAAATATCCGTTTCCCAAGATCAACGATCTGTATGATCAGCTTGCTGCATCCTCAGTCTTCTCCAAGATGGATTTGAGGTTGGGTTACCATCAAATAAAAATCAGAAACGGGGACATTCCCAAAACGGCCTTTGTTACTCGTTATGGCCAATACGAGTACACCATCATGTTCTTCGGTTTAACCAATGCCTCGGCTACCTTCTCTCGGTTAATGAACTCGGTCTTCATGGAGTACTTGGATAAATTCGTCGTAGTATACCTCGATGACATACTCATCTACTCCAAGAATGAAGAGGAACATGCCGTACATCTAAGGCTGGTATTGATGAAACTTCGAGAGCATCGCCTTTATGCCAAATTCTCCAAGTGTGAATTTTGGTTGCCAGAAGTGACCTATCTAGGCCATGTAATCTCTGGTAAGGGTATTGCTGTCAATCCCGAGCGAGTTCAAGCCGTCCTTGATTGGACTCCACTTGAGACGGTCAAGCAAGTTCGGAGCTTCCTTGGCTTAGCGAGCTATTGTCGCCGCTTCGTCGAAAATTTCTCCAAGGTTGCTAAACCTGTAACTGAACTCCTCAAGAAAGATAAAAAGTTCGAGTGGACTCCAGTGCGAGATCAATTTTCAAGAACTGAAAACACGCCTGACAACTGCCCCCGTACTGGTACCACCAGACTTCTTCAAGGACTTTATTATCTATTGCGACGCCTCGCGACAAGGACTAGGTTGCATACTCATGCAAGATCGTCAGGTAATTGCCTATGCTTCACGGCAATTACACCCACATGAGGAAAATTATCCTACACATGATCTAGAGCTTGCAGCTGTAGTCCATGCACTTAAAACCTGGCGACATTACCTTCTCGGTAATCGTTGCGAGATCTTCACCAATCACCAAAGTTTGAAATATATCTTCACCCAACCAGATTTGAATCTCAGGCAACGACATTGGGTCGAGTTGATCTCGGACTACGACTTAGGAATAACTTACACCCCGGGCAAAGCCAATGTCATGGCTGATGCGCTAAGCCGTAAGTCCTATTGTAACAACCTGATGTTACAACAAAGTCAACCACTTCTCCATGAGGAATTTCGTAAGCTAAACCTTCACATTGTTCCTCAAGGATTCCTATCCACCCTGGTGGCGGAACCTACCCTTACGGATCAGATCATCAAGGCACAGAAGGTAGATCCGGGAATGTCCCGTATTAAGAGAAACATTAAGAAAGGAGTCGCGAATTGTTTCTCCATTGATGATCAAGGTGTCGTATAATTTGGGAATCGCCTAGTGGTTCCAAAGGCGCGAAACCTGAGGCGACTGATCCTTAAGGAAGCTCATGAATCCCCTCTCACCATTCATCCCGGTAGTACCAAAATGTATCAAGACCTATGCCAGAGGTTTTGGTGGACTAGTATGAAGAGAGAAATCGCTCAATACATTGCTAATTGCGACGTTTGTCGTCGTGTTAAAGCAGAGCATCAACGGCCTGCTGGCACCCTTCAACCTTTGGCTATTCCTGAATGGAAATGGGATAAAATCAGTATGGATTTCATCACTGGGTTTCCCAGGACCAAGAGAGGGAATAATGCCATCTTCGTTGTGATCGACCGACTTTCCAAAGTAGCCCACTTTCTACCTGTTCGTGAGAGTATCACCGCTAGCCAGCTAGCTGAGTTATACATCTCCCGAATAGTGTCTCTTCATGGTGTTCCGTTGGAAATTAACTCAGACCGTGGGAGTCTCTTCACCTCTCAATTTTGGGAAAGTTTCCAAAATGCTATGGGAACTCGTCTCTCCTTTAGTACCGCCTTCCATCCCCAATCAAGTGGTCAAGTAGAGCGAGTCAATCAAATTCTGGAAGATATGCTCCGAGCTTCTGTTATCTCGTTCGGAATGAGTTGGGAGAAATGCCTTCCATTCGCGGAGTTTGCTTATAACAATAGTTATCAAGCTAGCTTGGGCAAAGCTCCTTTCGAAGTTCTTTATGGACGAAAATGCCGAACGCCTCTTAACTGGTCAGAAACCGGGGAAAGCCAACTCTTTGGCCCGGATATGATTCAGGAAGCAGAAGAGCAGGTTCGCATTATTCGTGAGAAATTGAAAATAGCCCAATCTCGTCAAAAGAGTCAATATGATCGTAAACATAAGCCAACGACTTATGAAGTCAACGAGAAGGCTTACCTTTGGGTTACCCCGTTAAAGGGAACCCATCGTTTTGGTATCAAAGGCAAATTGGCTCCTCGTTACATTGGACCCTTTCGCATTCTTGCTAAACGAGGAGAAGTTGCCTACCAATTGGAACTACCTCCGCATCTTTCCAGAGTTCATGATGTCTTCCACGTTTCACAACTCAGGCGTTGCTTCGCGGATCCTATCCGTGGAGTGGACCACGAAACGCTTGATCTACAAGATAACCTCTCTTATCGGGAATATCCCGTTCGTATCCTTGATCAAGCCGAGCGTACCACTCGACGTCATAATATCAAGTTTCTCAAGGTTCAATGGTCACATCATTTTGAGGAAGAAGCCACTTGGGAAAGGGAGGATCATCTTCGACTTGAGTACCCCACCTTCTTCCCAGAGGATCCTAAATCTCGGGACGAGATTCTTTGAGTGGGGGTGAGTTGTCACACCCTAGTTAGTCCATGCATTAGAGTGTGCATCATGTTTATTTTTCATCAGAAACTTGAAATGGGGAAGGCAGAACCCCCAGCACCCCTCTTGAAATCAACTAGGGTTTACTAAAAATAATTTCAATGAAACTGAAATTCCCTTCTAAAATGTTCACCCTCTTTGCCTTGGGTTAGAACCTCTAGCAAAATAGGTGCACAATTTTCTAGGTCAACAAAAGGTCACTGGATTAAATCATATGTATGTTGCCTTTGGACATTTAAATGCTAATAAATATTTTAAATGTTCAAATAATTCTGGAATTAAGTCAGGGATGTTAGGAATAATCCCAACAGAGCCCACAATTATTTTCAGGATTTTAGAAAGTGCCTAGGTATTTTAAATAAAGCCCTAAAGCTACAGAAAAAAATAGAGAAGAAAACAAAAAAACAGAAAAACTTACCTGGCGCCACCTACCAGGCCCACCTGCCGGCCCAGCCCAGCCACCCCGCCAGCGAGCAGCTTGGCTTGGCCAAGCAAGCAGGTGCTCGAAGGCGAGCACCGCATGCGCGCCACGCAGCTGCCGCCGCCTTGCCGCTCCCCTCGTCAACCTGTCGACATGGGACGAACTCCCTTGCATCCCCCGACCTCGCAGACACCGCACTTTCCCCCTGGTCCTCTCCATCGGTCTTCCTCCGCCATGGCCGACGCTGCCGTGCTCGCGCCACCGTGAAACTGCGTCCACCGTCGTCCCCGTGTTGCACCACCGTGTCCATCCTCTCCGCCATCGTCGACTCCGTCGAGCAGTTGAGCCCCGAGCGCTCACACGCGCTGCAACGTCTTCTTCGACCTCATCTTCACCGAGCATCGCCGGAGATCCCTTTCAACATCGCTGCCGCATCGACTCGTCCCCGACCGCGCCGTCTGCCTCTACCTGATCGCCGTGAGCTGCTGCACCTCCCCATCCTCCCCGTTCTTCTTCTCGTGCACCACAACGAGCACACGAAGCTCACCCGCACGCGCCGCCGTGGAGCTCGTCGCCGACGTGTCTCTGGCCAAACACCAGCCACGCCACCTAGTCTAACTACTTCACTGCATCCCTAGGGGCACAACGCACCTCACCACACGCCCCGCCATGCCCCGTAACCTCGGGCTCACTTTCGCCCGACTCCGGCAACCACAAGGCTCGTCGCCGGCGACGTTTCCAGCCACCCCGAGCCCAACCACCACCACCAAACGCCGTGGTTCGTTCCCAGCTACCCGTAGCTACTCTTCGCGCATCGGTTGGTGCCCTGTGGGCGATTTCCGCAGCGCGCCACCGCGTCTGGCCTCGCCGGCGGCTAAACGCCGGCAGGTTTTGACCCGCTGACCGGCGAGGTTGACCTGCTGACGTGGGTTGACCTCCCCCCTCTCTCTCACCGACATGTGGGCCCCGCCCGACTAATTACTCTGTTAGTGCTAACTAAATAGGTTAGTTAATTAGTATAGTCACTGACTAGTGGGCCCTGCCAGTCAATTAGGCTAACTAAACGTAGTTAGTGCACAGAGACACTGACCAGTGGACCCCACCAGTCAAGTTTGACCTGGACTGGCGCCTTTGACCTGCTGACGTCACCCTGACGCGTCGCTGATGCAGTAATTGATTTTCTGGATTTATTCTTATTCAGGAAATTCCAGAAAATAGTTCAAACTTCAAAAATTCATAGAAATTCAACCATAGCTCCAAATGAGATAAATTATATATGAAAAATTATCAGAAAAATTCAATCTATCCATCTGTAATGGTTTCATGCATGACAAAACAAGTTTACCTTGCTGTTTAAGCAGAATAAGGAAATGCACTATAAATGCCATGTTTAATGAGCTAATATTTGAATCTTTGATTCAAATGGGTTCATCCCTTCCTATTTTAGCTTGCATTAGGCCAAGACACAATCATATTGCCATGTCATAGCATGCATCATATTGTTGCATATCTTCATGTGTTGATTGTGTTCCGATGTGTTCTTCGTGGTAGGTTCTGCCTCCGAGGATATTCACGAGTATCCAACTGAAGGGCAGTATCCTGTTTCCACTCCATCAGGCAAGCAACCATTGATCATTCCGATACAACCCATGTTCTTGCTCCTGCTCTTGTTTACTGCATTAAGACATCACGATTCAAACTGCTGTGTGCAACGGTAGTTGAACCCTTATCCTCTGCATGACCTGTCATTGCCACAGTAACTAGATGAAACCCACTAGCATGTGTAGGAGTTGATTGAGCCATGTATGTGATTCCTACCTTGCTATGCCTGCTATGCTTAGAGTTGAGTCAGGTCTGGTTCATCTTGGTGATGAGCTAGAGTGAAATGCTTATGTCGGTAATATGAGGGATGTATTGAACATGTTTTGGTAAGGGTATCGATGAGAGGCCATGTAGGAGTACATGGTGGTTCATTGAGGCCGTCCATAAGAACTGAGATATGTATGTGTGATTTAAGATGCAGTTACTACCGTACATTGGGCCCGAAACCAATGGACCCTCTCGGCTTCTTAATCACCCTTGTAATCTGTCCAGGAGTTGCAATTCGTTTCTGGTGTTTGTAGGTTATGTGTTGGCGGCCGTGCGTAGTGCTGACCCTAGGGGTGGGATATGTTGCGGTAGATACACCATGGCACGGTGTACCGAGTCACCCGTTTGGTGTCTCGGGAACCCTGTTCACATCGTTCGGGGCCGTATGTGGAAACCTCGGCCGGACTCCCTGCGGATGGAACCTGGATAGGCGATAAACCTGGACTAGAGACTTAAGTGTTTAGGTAGGCCGTGGCCGACACTCTCGTTGGGCTTCCGCTTGAAGGTTGCCGAGTACATGTCGTGTAAACGGCGGTAAGTGGTGAAAGCGTGTGTGACGAAGTACACCCCTGCAGGGTATAAACTATTCGAATAGCCGCGTCCGCGGTAAAGGACTACTTGGTTGCCTATATAGTTCATAGACAAGTTAATGGATACTACTAAAAGACTCAAGATAAGTGTGAGTACCGAGGATGGCCCTCTCGTAGGATGACGAGGGAGGATCCCCGGTGGAGTATTGTGTTGGTGAGTAGTGGACTCATGTGCGAAAACTATTTTACTGCTGGAGTTCCGTCGGATAGCTTAGCCAAGAGTCAAAGCTGGCTTGCTGCATCAACCCCACCGCCTTCTTGAGAATAAGCATGTATAGTAGGTTCTGATGTAAGACTTGCTGAGTACCTTTGTACTCATGTTTGCTTATTTATTGTTTTCAGACGACAACACTGCCCCCTCCGATGGGTTTTATGTAGACCTTGACGTCGACGAGTGACTAGCCACCCAGGTGGTGATCCTGGCCATGGAGGGCCCTATGTAGATAGACAGGCTTCGAGAAGCCTTCTTTCTTTCTAGAGTCTGTACTCAGACTAGTTGCTTCCGCATGTGCTTGTATGTTTGTATGACTTGAGTGTCGGGTCATGTGACCCCTATCTGTATGAACATGTTATGTATGGCTCTCTGGAGCCTTTAAATAAAGTACTTGAGTTGTAGAGTTTTGTTGTGATGCCATGTTGTATGTACTCATATCGGGCATATTGTGTGTATGATTGAAATGCTTGGTATGAGTGGGATCCGACAATCTAGTTGTTTATCCTTGGCAGCCTTTCTTATGGGGAAATGTAGTCTAGTGTTCCTCGCGCCATAGTAGTCCGCTACAGCCCGGTTCACCGGAGTCCTGCTAGCCCAGCACTACTGTTCAGGACACTTGACTGGCCGGCATGTGTTTCACTTCGTCCCTATGTCTGTCCCTTTGGGGAAATGTCACACGGTGACTTCCGGAGTCCTGCCTAGCCTGCTACAGCCCGGGGTTTCCCGGAGTCCTGTTAGCCCAGTGCTACAGCCCGGAATCACTCGTTGATGACCGACATGTTCGATGTGATTCATGTATGCCTGTCTCCATAGGTCTGTGCCGCTTTGGGTTCACGACTAGCCATGTCGGCCCGGGTTCTCTGTCATATGGATGCTAGCGACACTATCATATACGTGAGCCAAAAGGCGCAAATGGTCCCGGGCCATGGTAAGGCGACACCCGTGGGATACCGTGCGTGAGGCCGCAAAGTGATATGAGGTGTTACCGGCTAGATCGATGTGACTTGGAATCGGGGTCCTGACATTCGGCATCTTTATCCTCGCGAGACACACTTGAACGAGCTCACGGGCATGCTCGCCCTCTCAAGTCTGTGCCGTCGGGCATCGTGACGTGGCGTACTGGCCACAACCAACCTAAGCTTGGGGGCTGGAGCGAGGTATGGTGCCTCATGAGGTTTTCTAACCCTGCAGCCACGGGACGCCTCCAGAGGCCCAACTTTCCGCGAGTTCTCAAGAAGGAAGCCCTTGGAAGTAGCTCCTAAAAGAGCATGCCTTCGTAGAATGGAAGTCTACCGCGAACACGTTGAGCTATGTCACCCTAACCACGCCAAGTAGCAGGACGGATATCACGACATAATATCAAAATAAAGAGCATATCATAGTGGCGCGAGCGCCATGGTTCATTACACGGCCGAACAGGGCTCTCTACCTTTTTTTATGCAGGAGGAAAGAAAAAAGCAAAATCAAGCAGCGCAACTAAAGCGGCTCCTGAGGCCCGACTCTAGCAGTGGCCGAGCTCAGTCGGAGTCTTCCTCCTACTTCACCGGGGCGCGTCGGCAACGCAGCTCGTCACCCTCCCCAATCCGAGCCCGGCAACGTGGCGGCTCATCATCCTTGTCGTCGCCCGCGCTCCTCCCACAAGAGGAGCCCCCGCTGCTGGAGGCAGCACGACCGTCGCCAAGGGCAAGCTCACCGCCAGCAAAGGCGTCGTCACCATCGTCCACATCATCGTTGTCGCTCTCTAGGCAGCACCCCAAGCGCCGGCCGCCCTCTCCAAAGACCCTGGAATAGAGGGTCACGACGCCGTTGTACCTGAAGTGAAGGGTGAACCTCCATGCAGGCCACACGCGTGGGCAAACGGCTGACACTCATGGCTCAAGGACACATTGCTAGGGGCGGTGACTTTGACGTCCACCCATGAGGCCTGGTTGCAGCAGCCTGCAGCCAGAGGCCACCAGGCCCTCCGGCTGGCAGCGCGCTCGCGAAGGAACGAGGGAGCTGGAGCCAGATGTCCGCATGGCCTCTCCAACCACACGAAGAACTCCAGAAGCGCATCGGCTGAGTGGGAGTGCGGGTGCAGCGGCCGTACAACCACCGCACGCATCCCCCCATCGCCGAGGTCGCCCCGTCCGCGGCAGCCCTTGCCATGGGAGGAAGCTCCACCATGGCTGCAGGAGGCAGTGCCAGCCATTGAAGGAGTGTGCCCGTGCCCCCAAGGGACCACCGACGGAGTCGCTGCGTGCTTTCTTGGCCGCCCACGGCTTCTCTTGGGCGGTGGCGAGATTGGCCCATCCTTGGGGGGCCTTCACCTTCTCCATTGCGGAAAACCTCCTCATCGGCGCCATGGATGCTTCGGCAAGACGGTGAGAAAAGAAAGAAGAGGAAGGAGCAAGCAGCGAGAAGACAGAGATGAGCAGGGGGCTCCGCCCTCCCCCCATTTATAGCCAGAGGGAGGCCAACTGGTGGCCTCCATGATCCCCAATAATGATGATCTTTTCTGCTTGGAGTAGGCTATTGTCAAGTCGAACGGTTGCCGAGGTAGCGTCGAGAAGCAGAGATGCCCACATCCCATCAAGCGCCACATGTCAACCGGGTCTACAGGCGGTTGGGGCCGCGGCGCTTCACCCTTGCCCTTTTGACTTCGCCTCGAAGCCAAGTCCGAGCGCGCCTTGGGCCCGGGGGCTATTATCGGTGTTCTAGGAACCGGGATACCCAGACTTCCGTACCTGCGGGCCATGGCGTGGCTCCATCAACGGCCTGGTATGGATCACCTTCAGCATCGACAACACGAGACCCTCGCGAGGAGATGACGCCAAGACCTCCAGAGGGAGTGGCCTCTTCTAGGCTGGCTCCTGAAGAGTGGAGATTCCTATGCGAGTGCCTACCTCTGGAGGTTAAGGTGATGCAAGCCATGATGACCAAGGCCAGGCGGGCGCTAGCGGGTTTAGTACAACAGGTTTCCTCTTTGGTGGTAAAGAGGCAAGCGCAGGCGCAGAGTCCCGAGGAATCAGCCAAAGTTTATCTAAAGACCAAGACTGTCAGGACGACAGGATAAAGGTCATCGCCGAGCCCACCACAACTTCACGACCAGAAGCTTTGCAGGAAAAGACCACATTTCGTCAGGATAAGATGTTCTAGTTGTCTCCCTTCAAAATTGGCGGTGTGGGATCCCTTCCTGACTTCACTTTGTGGGAAGAGGACCAAGGCAACTATAAATATAGCTTAGCCACCACTGTAGGATGGGACGGAGGAATCAGACCATCCAAACCCTTACTAGCTCAAACGAATACAAGAACAATCCTCCCGAGGTTGTTCTTCCCCGGTACTAGTTCATCCTCAGCCCACCTCGAGGCTAATCCAACACAAAGCTGGAGTAGGGCTTTACACTGCAAGGTGGCCCGAACCTGGGTAAACTACCTTGCCCCTTTACTTCCCCGTTCACCGAGCTAGGCCGTGAGATCGACAAGTTGACAGACATGGGAGATTGATTTTTTCGCACGCACCCTAGAGTTCAAATATTTCTTGGGTTTGCGGAGCCCCAAATCTGACAAATATAACACCAATACCTTCTAGTTTAATTGCTTCACGTGTATCGCCTCTAACCCAACATTGTAGTGTTGATAAAATCCACATAGATTAGATAACCTATGTGAAATGTGTGTATACAAGATGTTACCTGAGCCACTGTCCAAATGTAACCTTCTTCACTTAACTGTTTATGATGATATGTTGTTCAATCCAGTAGACACCAAGACTGCACCTGTGCATTCTGCAAACAAATGAAGTGCTCCTCCATGAGAATCAGATCACAATAGTAGACCGCCATTAGAGAGATAATGTGAGGTGGTGGCCCTGAATGAAATATTACCAGTAAGGTTTGGCCCTGATGAAAGCTTAGGCTAGTCATGCACTCCCAAATACTTGTTGGATCAGGTGGACGCTGGAAATAGATAAGTAACTCATGGTCCTGATGAGTTCTAATTCTATGCTCCAATATTACAACAACAGTAGCATTGGTTTCCTTTTGTTTCAGATATGCTTGAGCAACACCAATCCCAAAATAACAGTTTGGCTATACACATTGAATATGTGATGACTGCAGCATTTTTGAACTGGTTTCTCCATAAACCCTGTAATACTATAAACATCCCTTGTCCAGCAATACATTACAAGACATCATAAGAGTATTTTGTAATTTTTCTCCATGCAAAGGTCCAATGTACTGAATGGACAACTGATGTCACAGTAGCAGTCTAGTTCATATGGTCCAGACTACATGAACTGAAGGAAAGAACTGCTCGAAAGTCCTTCATGTAATAGTTACTTAGTGAAACACGAATCGCAATTGTTCGGTTTCAAACACCACAAGCAGAAAATCTGAATAGGTAGTATCCTCATGCAGTGTCGAGGGAGGTTCCAGACAGTTTCTCCAACTTGGCATAAGTCTAGTGGAAAGGTACTAGCAATCAAACCAATGTGATGCACTTGAACAAGCAGACATATGTGCTCCATGAACCTTCCAAATGGAAATGACGGCCACGGAATGGGCCGTACCTCGTTTCCCACACAGACTCCATCCAAAACGATGGACATGGCATCGGCCGTAGCAGCAGCCCCTGATGCCTTGTGTGTGGTAAGACGTCCAGCTCATGGTCCAGGAATGGATGCATTGCAGCTACAACGTTAGTAGTAGGATGAACAAGGTCGGCGACAAGCACTGTTGGGGAACATAGCATGCAGTTTCAAATTTTTTCCTATGATCACGCAAGATCTATCTAGGATATGCATAGCAACAAGAGGGGAGAGTGTGTCCATGTACCCTCGTAGACCGAAAGCAGAAGCGTTTAGTAACGCGGTTGATGTAGTCGAACGTCTTCACGATCCAACCGATCCAAGTACCGAACGTATGGCACCTCCGTGTCCAGCACACATTCAGCATGATGACGTCCCTCGAGCTCTTGATCCAGTTGAGGACGAGGGAGAGTTCTGTCAGCACAATGGCGTGGTGACGGTGATGATGAAGTTACCGGTGCAGGGCTTTGCCTAAGCACTACGACGATATGACCGAGGTCGTAAACTATGGAGGGGGCACCGCACACGGCTAAGAGATATCTGTTGTGCTATTGGGGTGCCCCCTGGCCACGTATATAAAGGAGGGAGGGAGAGAGGAGGTCGGGTAGGTTGGATGCGCCAGGGAGAGTCCTACTTGGATTCCTAGTCCAAGTAGGATTCACCCCCCCCCCCTTTTCCTTTCTTCCACCGGAGGGAAAGGAAGGAGAGGAGAAGGAGAAGGAAGGAGGGGGCCGCGCCCCCACCCCTATTCCAATTCGGTTTGGGTAGGGGGGAGGTGCGCGCTACCTTGTGGCCCATCTTCCCTCTCTCCACTAATGCCCACTAAGGCCCATTAACTTCCCCACGGGGTTCCGGTAACCTCCCGATACACCGATAAAATGCCCGAACGTCTTGGAACCATTCCGATGTCCAAATGCAACCTTCTAATATATGAATCTTTACCTCTCGACCATTTGAAGACTCCTCGTCATGTCCGTGATCTCATCCGGGACTCCGAACAAACTTCGGTCATCAAATCACATAACTCATAATACAAATCATCATCGAACGTTAAGCGTGCGGACCCTACGGGTTCGAGAACTATGTAGACATGACCGAGACACATCTCTGGTCAATAACCAATAGCAAAACCTGGATGCTCATATTGGTTCCTATGTATTCTACCAAGATCTTTCTCGGTCAAAGCGCATAACAACATACGTCATTCCCTTTGTCATCAGTATGTTACTTGCCCGAGATTCGATCATCGGTATCAACATGCCTAGTTCAATCTCGTTAGCGGCAAGTCTCTTTACTCATTCCGTAATGCATCATCCCGCAACTAACTCATTAGTCACATTGCTTGCAAGTCTTATAGTGATGTGCATTACGGAGAGGGCCCAGAGATACGTCTCTGATACACGGAGTGACAAATACTAATCTCGATCTATGCCAACTCAACAAACACCATCGGAGACACCTATAGAGAATCTCTATAATCACCCAGTTATTTTGTGACGTTTGATAGCACACAAGGTGTTCCTCCGGTATTCGGGAGTTGCATAATCTCATAGTCAGAGGAATGTGTATAAGTCATGAAAAAAGCAATAACAATAAAACTAAAAGTTCATCATGCTAAGCTAACGGATGGGTCTTGTCCATCACATCATTATCTAATGATGTGATCCCGTTCATCAAATGAGAACACATGTCTATGGTCAGGAAACTTAACCATCTTTGATTAACGAGCTAGTCAAGAAGAGGCATAGTAGGGACACTTTGTTTGTCTATGTATTCACACATGTACTAAGTTTCTGGTTAATACAATTCTAGAATGAATAATAAACATTTATAATGATATAAGGAAATATAAATAACAACTTTATTATTGCCTCTAGGGCATATTTCCTCCAGGCTCCCACTTGCACTAGAGTCAATAATCTAGTTCACATCGCCATGTGATTTAACAGCAATAGTTCACATCACCATGTGACCAACACCCAAAGGGTTTACTAGAGTCAATAATCTAGTTCACATCGCCATGTGATTAACACCCAAAGAGTACTAAGGTGCGATCATTTTTTGCTTGTGAGAGAAGTTTAGTTAGCGGGTCTGCCATATTCAGATCCATATGAATTTTGCTAACTTCTATGTCTACAATGCTCTGCATCGAGCTACTCTAGCTAATTGCTCCCACTTTTAATATGTATCCAGATTGAGACTCGGAGTCATCCAGATTAGTATTAAAGCTTGCATCGATGTAACTCTTGACGATGAACTCTTTATCACCTCCATAACCGAGAAATATTTCCTTAGTCCTCTTAGGTAACTAAGGATAACGTTGACCGTTGTCCAGTGATCCACTCCTGGATCAATATTGTACCCCCTTGCCAAACTCATGGCAAGGTATGCAATAGGTTTGGTACACAACATATCATACTTTATAGAACCTATGGTTGAGGCATAGGGAATGACTTTCGTTTTCTTTATATTTTATGCTGTGGTCGTGTTTTGAGTCTTACTCAACTTTACAGCTCGTAACACAGGCAAGAACCCTTTCTTTGACTGATCCATTTTGAACTTCTTCAAAACTTTATCAAGGTATGTGCTTTGTGAAAGTCCAATTAAGCGTCTTGATATATCTGTATACATTTTGATGCCCAATATATAAGCAGCTTCATCGAGGTCTTTCATTGAAAAAATCTTACTCAAGTATCCTTTTATGCTATCCAGAAATTATGTATTATTTCCAATCAACAATATGTCATCCACATATAATATTAGAAATGCCACAGAGCTCCCACTCTCTTTCTTGTAAATACAGGCTTCTCTAAAAGTCTGTATAAAACCATATGCTTTGATCACACTATCAAAGCGTATATTCCAACTCCGAGAGGCCTGCACCAGTCCATAAATGGATCGCCGGAGCTTGCACACTTTGTTAGAACCTTTAGGATCGACAAAACCTTCTGGTTGCATCATATACAACTCTTCTTTAAGGTATCCATTAAGGAATGCAGTTTTGACATCCATTTGCCAAATTTCATAATCATAAAATGCGGCAATTTCTAACATGATTGGGACAGACTTAAGCATCGCTATGGGTGAGAAGGTATCATTGTAGTCAACTCCTTGAACTTTTCGAAAACCTTTCGCAACAAGTCGAGCTTTGTAGACAGTAACATTACGGTGAGCGTCAGTATTCTTCTTGAAGATCCATTTATTCTCTACTGCTTGCCAATCATCGGGCAAGTCAACCAAAGTCCATACTTTGTTCTCATACATGGATTCCATCTCAGATTTCATGGCCTCAAGCCATTTTGCGGAATTTGGGCTGATCTTCGCTTCCTCATAGTTCGTAGGTTCATCATGGTCAAGTAACATGACCTCCAGAACAGGATTACCGTACCACTCTGGTGCGGATCGTACTCTGGTTGACCTACGAGGTTCGGTATTAACTTGATCAGAAGTTTCACAATCATCATCATTAGCTTCGTCACTGATTAGCATAGGAATCAGTGGAACTGATTTCTGTGATGATCTACTTTCCAATAAGGGAGAAGGTACAATTACCTGATCAAGTTCTACTTTCCTCCCACTCACTTCTTTTGAGAGAAACTCCTTCTCTAGAAAGGATCCATTCTTAGCAATGAATATCTTGCCTTCGGATATATGATAGAAGGTGTACCCAACAGTCTCCTTTGAGTATCCTATGAAGACACATTTCTCCGATTTGGGTTCGAGCTTATCAGGTTGAATCCTTTTCACATAAGCATCGTAGCCCCATACTTTAAGAAACGACATCTTAGGTTTCTTGCAAACCAAAGTTCATATGGTGTCGTCTCAATGGATTTAGATGGTGCCCTATTTAAGGTCAATGCAACCATCTCTAAAACATAACCCCAAAAACAATAGCGGTAAATCAGTAAGAGACATCATAGATCACACCATATCCAATAAAGTACGGTTACGACGTTCGGACACACCATTACACTTTGGTGTTCTAGGTGGCGTGAGTTGAGAAACTATTCCACATTGTTTCAAATGAAGACCAAACTCAGAACTCAAATATTCACCTCCATGATCAGATTGTAGAAACTTTATTTTCTTGTTATGATGATTTTCCACTTCACTCTGAAATGCTTTGAACTTTTCAAATGTTTCAGACTTATGTTTCATCAAGTAGATATACTCATATATGCTCAAATCATCTATGAAGGTCAGAAAATAATGATACCCGCCGCGAGCCTCAACACTCATTGGACCGCATACATCGGTATGTATTATTTCCAATAAGTCATTGGCTCGCTCCATTGTTCCGGAGAATGGAGTTTTAGTCATCTTGTCCATGAGGCATGGTTCGCAAGTATCAAATGATTCATAATTAAGTGATTCCAAAAATCCATCTGCATGGAGTTTCTTCATGCGCTTTACACCAATATGACCTAAACGGCCGTGCCTAAAATATGTTGCACTATCATTATCAACTTTGCATCTTTTTGGCATCAATATTATGTGTATCATTGCAATCGATATTTAGTAAATCATTTACATTGGATGTAAGACCATAGAAGGTTTTATTCATGTAAACAAAACAACAATTATTCTCTGACTTAAATGAATAACCGCATCACTATAAACATGATCCAATCATATTCATTCTCAACGCAAACAACAAATAACATTTATTTAGTTCCAATACTAACCTCGAAGGTAGAGGGAGTATGCGATGGTGATCTTATCAACCTTGGAATCATTTCCAACACACATCGTCACCTTGCCCTCAACTAGTATCTGTTCATTTTGTAACTCCTGTTTCGAGTTACTAATCTTAGCAACTGAACCGGTATCAAATACCCAGGGGCTACTATGAACACTAGTAAAGTACACATAAATATCATGTATATCATATATACTTTTGTTCACTTTGCCATCCTTCTTATCCGCCAAGTATTTGGCATAGTTCCGCTTCCAGTGACCATTCCCTTTGTAGTAGAAGCACTCAGTTTTCAACCGCAAAAAAAGCACTCAGTTTCAGGCTTAGGTCTAGATTTCGGCTTCTTCATGATAGTGGAAACTTGCTTGCCATTCTTGTTGAAGTTCCCTTTCTTTCCCTTTCCCTTTTACTTGAAACTAGTGGTCTTGTTAACCATCAACACTTGATACTTTTTCTTGATTCCCACCTTCGCCGATTTTAGCATTGCGAAGAGCTCGGGAATCGTTTCCGTTATCCCTTGCATATTATAGTTCATTACGAAGTTCTAGTAACTTGGTGATAGTGACTAGAAAACTCTGTCAATCACTATATTATCTGGAAGATTAACTCCCACTTGATTCAAGTGATTGTAGTACTGAGACATTCTGAGCACATTCTCATGAGCTGAGCTATTCTCCTCCATCTTGTAGGCAAAGTACTTGTCAGAGGTCTCATACCTCTTAACACGGGCATGAGTCTGAAATATCATTTTCAGCTCTTGGAACATCTCATATGCTCCATAGTGTTCAAAACATTTTTGATGTCCTGGTTCTAAGCCGTAAAGCATGGTGCACTGAACTGTCAAGTAGTCATCATACCAATCTTGTCAAACGGTCATAACATCTGCATCTGCTCCTGCAATAGGTCTATCACCTAGCGGTGCATCAAGGATGTAATTCTTCTATGGAGCAATGAGGATAATCCTCAGATCATGGATCCATTCTGCATCATTGCTACTATCATGTTTCAACTTATTTTTCTCTAGGAACATATCAAAAATAAAACAGGGGAGCTATAACGCGAGCTATTGATCTACAACATAATTTGCAAATACTATCAGGACTAACTTCATGATAAATTAAAGTTCAATTAATCATATTAGGTAAGAACTCCCACTTAGATAGACATCCCTCTAGTCATCTAAATGATCATGTGATCCATATCAACCAAACCATGTCCGATCATCACGTGAGATGGAGTAGTTTTCAATGGTGAAGATCACTATGTTGATCATATCTACTATATGATTCACGTTTGACCTTTCGGTCTTAGTGTTCCGAGGCCATATCTGCATATGCTAGGCTCGTCAAGTTTAACCCAAACATTTTGCGTGTGCAAAGCTGGCTTGCACCTGTTGTATGTGAACATAGAGCTTATCACACCCGATCATCACGTCGTGTCTCGGCATGATGAACTGTAGCAACGGTGCGTACTCAGGGAGAACACTTATGCCTTGAAATTTAGTGAGGGATCATCTTATAATGCTACCGCCGAACTAAGCAAAATAAGATGGACAAAAAGATAAACATCACATGCAATCAAAATATGTCACATCATATGGCCATCATCATCTTGTGCTTTTGATCTCCATCTCCAAAGCACCATCATGATCTCAATTGTCACCGGCTTGACACCGTGATCTCCACCGTAGCATCGTTGTCATCTCTCCAACTATTGATACTACGACTATCGCTATCGCTTAGTGATAAAGTAAAGAAATTACATGGTGATTGCATTTCATACAATAAAGCGACAACCATAAGGCTCCTGCCAGTTGCCGACAACTTTTACAAAACATGATCATCTCATACAACAATTTATATCTTATCACGTCTTGACCATATCACATCACAACATGCCCTGCAAAAACAAGTTAGACATCCTCTACTTTGTTTTTGCAAGTTTTATGTGGCTGCTACGGGCTTCTAGCAAGAACCGTTCTTACCTACGCATCAAAACCAGAACGATTTTTCATCAAGTGTGATGTTTTAACCTTCAACATGGACCGGCTGAAGTCAAACTCGATTCAACTAAAGATGGAGAAACAGACACCCGCTAGCCACCTGTGTGCGAAGCACGTCGATAGTACCAGTCTCTTGAACACGGTCATGTAATGTCGGTCCGGGCCGCTTCATCCAACAATATCGACGAATCAAAGTAAGATGTTGGTGGTAAGAAGTATTACTATTATCACCCACAACTCTTTGTGTTCTACTCATGCATATAATCTACGCATAGACCTGGCTCGGATGCCACTGTTGGGGAACGTAGCATGCAATTTCAAACAAAAATCATACAATAACGTAAGATCTATCTAGGAGATGCATAGCAACGAGAGGGGAGAGTGTGTCCATGTACCCTCGTAGACTGAAAGCGGAAGCATTTAGTAACGCAGTTGCTGTAGTCGAACGTCTTCACGATCCAACCGATCCAAGTACCAAACGTACGGCACCTCCGTGTTCAGCACACGTTCAGCACAATGATGTTCCTCAATCTCTTGATCCAGCTGAGGACGAGGGAGAGTTCCTTCAGCACGACGGCATGGCGGCGGTGATGATGAAGTTGCCGACACAGGGCTTCACCTAAGCACTACGACGATATGACCGAGGTGGTAAACTTTGGAGGGGGCACCGCACATGGCTAAGAGATGTCTGTTGTACTATTGGGGTGCCCCCTGGCCACGTATATAAGGGAGGGTGGGAGAGAGGAGGCCGGCCAGGTTGGGTGCGCCAGGGGGAGTCCTACTTGGACTCCTAGTCCAAGTAGGATTCGGCAACCCTTTTCCTTTATTCCACCAGAGGGAAAGGAAAGAGGGGAGAAGGAGAAGGAAGGAGGGGGCCACGCCCCCACCCCTAGTCCAGTTCGGTTTGTGCAGGGGGGAGGCGCGCGCTACCTCATGGCCCTTCTTCCCTCTCTCCACTAAAGCCCACTAAGGCCCATTAACTTCCCCTGTGGGTTCCGATAACCTCCCGTTACTCCGGAAAAATGCCCGAACGTCTCGGAACCATTCTGATGTCCAAATGCAACCTTCCAATATATGAATCTTTACCTCTAGAGAATTTCGAGACTCCTCGTCATGTCCGTGATCTCATCCGGGACTCCGAACAAACTTCGGTCATTGAATCACATAACTCATAATACAAATCGTCATCGAACGTTAAGCGTGCAGAACCTACGGGTTCGAGAACCATGTAGACATGACCGAGACACATCTCCGGTCAATAACCAATAGCGGAACCTGGATGCTCATATTGGTTCCTACATATTCTACGAAGATCTTTATCGGTCAAACCGCATAACAACATACGTCATTCCCTTTTTCATCGGTATGTTACTTGCCCGAGATTCGATCGTCGGTATCAACATACCTAGTGTAATCTCGTTATTGACAAGTCTCTTTACTCGTTCCGTAATGCATCATCCCGTAAACTAACTCATTAGTCACATTGCTTGCAAGGCTTATAGTGATGTGCATTACCGAGAGGGCCCAGAGATACCTCTTCGATACACGGAGTGACAAATCCTAATCTCGATCTGTGCCCAATCAACATACACCATCTGAGACACCTGTAGAGTATCTTTATAATCACCAAGTTACGTTGTGCTGTTTGATAGCACACAAGGTGTTCCTCCGGTATTCGGGAGTTGCATAATCTCATAGTCAAAGGAATATGTATAAGTCATGAAGAAAGCAATAGCAATAGAACTAAACGATCATCGGTATCAACATACCTAGTTCAATCTCGTTAGCGGCAAGTCTCTTTACTCATTCCGTAATGCATCATCCCACAACTAACTCATTAGTCACATTGCTTGCAAGGCTTATAGTGATGTGCATTACCGAGAGGGCCCAGAGATACGTCTCCGATACACGGAGTGACAAATCCTAATCTCGATCTATGCCAACTCAACAAACACCATCGGAGACACCTGTAGAGAATCTCTATAATCACCCAGTTATGTTGTGACATTTGATAGCACACAAGGTGTTCCTTCGGTATTTGGGAGTTGCATAATCTCATAGTCAGAGGAATGTGTATAAATCATGAAGAAAACAATAACAATAAAACTAAAAGATCATCATGCTAAGCTAACGGATGGGTCTTGTCCATCACATCATTATCTAATGATGTGATCCCGTTCATCAAATGACAACACATGTCTATGGTGAGGAAACTTAACCATCTTTGATTAACGAGCTAGTCAAGTAGAAGCATACTAGGGACACTCTGTTTATCTATGTATTCACACATGTACTAAGTTTTCGGTTAATACAATTCTAGCATGAATAATAAACATTTCATGATATAAGGAAACATAAATAACAACTTTATTATTGCCTCCAGGGCATATTTCCTTGAAGCACACGTGTGGCTTTCCAGAGTAGTCATTGCATCGTGACTGGAGGCAGAAGCGACTTGGCACGGACGTGGTTCGAGCATTCCATCGAACAGGTCCCGGCTGCAATGGCGATGCAGTCAGGGGAGCCATCACAGAGGACCTCAATGCCATTGTGCGTCCTTGCAGTGGGTGAATAGATGTTGGGGAGGACTGCAGGCATGGTGATGGTCATCGTAGGGGTGGCGCAGCCGACGACCTTGTCAACACCACCGGAGAAGACCGCGCCGATGGTCGATGATGGGGTGAGCGCCACTGCCGCGAGGCGACTATGGGGTGCGAAGGGATTATCTACTGGTGCTGGGCTAGTGGATGAAGCAGTCGAATCGAGTCCTTCATCACGGAGCGACGCCGAAGAGGGGGGGCGCGCTCCTGCTGCAGAGCAGTGACATTCATGCCATCAAGCATGGAATTGTTGGACCTGATGGGATCTGTGCTGTTGCGAAGCTTGACTCAGATTTCCTCCATGCGGGAGAGGATCTTCTCAAAATAATCCTTGATAGATGGATCCCTGGCTTCAAGTTGATGTCGACCTTGCCGTTACCTTCACGTCCGCACCAGATCGAGCGAGGGGAAGGGTGGTGTCTGTCGTTTGATACCAGATGTTAGGGAACTAGATGTCTCTCTCGATTACAAGCCCGGATTATAGTAGCTAACCTCGATTACAAGCACAACTAGGATACAAGAAGGGGGAAGCGAGAGGAAGAATAAGAGAGCTGCCATTGCCGAGCTGTCCCTGATCCATTGGATTATCTCTTCGTTGCTACCTCTCCTAGTACTTGCAGCCCTTAGCAGCCGATAATGCACAGCCAGGCCAGGCCATATATCTAATGATGTGATCTCGTTCATCAAATGACAACACATGTCTATGGTCAGGAAACTTAACCATCTTTGATTAACGAGCTAGTCAAGTAGAAGCATACTAGGGACACTCTGTTTATCTATGTATTCACACATGTACTAAGTTTTCGGTTAATACAATTCTAGCATGAATAATAAACATTTCATGATATAAGGAAATATAAATAACAACTTTATTATTGCCTCCAGGGCATATTTCCTTGAAGCACACGTGTGGCTTTTGGGAGTAGTGATTGCGTCGTGACTGGAGGCGGAAGCGACTTGGCACGGACGTGGTTCGAGCATTCCGTCAAACAGGTCCTGGGTGCAATGGCGATGCAGTCAGGGAAGCCATCACGGAGGACCTCAATGCCATTGTGCGTCCTTGCAGTGGGTGAATAGGTGTTGGGGAGGACTGCAGGCATGGTGATGGTCATCGCAGGGGTGGCGCAGCCGACGACCTTGTCATCACCATCGGAGAAGACCGCGCCGATGGTCGATAATGGAGTGAGCGCGACTGCCGCGAGGCGACTATGGGGCGCAATGGGAGTATCCAGTGGTGCCAGGCTAGTGGATGAAGCAGTCGAATCGAGTCCTTCATCACCGAGCGACGCCGAAGAGGTGGGGCGCGCTCCTCCTGCAGAGCAGTGACATTCATGCCATCAAGCTTGGCATTGTTGGCCTGATGGGATATGTGCTGTTGCGAAGCTCGACTCGGATTTCCTCCATGCGGGAGAGGATCTTCTCAAAATAATCCTTGATAGATGGATCCATGGCTTCAAGTTGATGTCGACCTTGCCGTAAGCTTCACGTCGGCGCCAGATCGAGCGAGGGGAAGGGTGGTGTCTATCGTTTGATACCAGATGTTAGGGAACTAGATGTCTCTCTCGATTACATGCCTAGATTATAGTAGCTAACCCCGATACAAGCACAATTAGGATACAAGAAGGGGGAATCGAGAGGAAGAATAAGAGAGCCGCCGTTGCCGAGCTGTCCCTAATCCATTGGATAACCTCTTCGTTGCTTCCTCTCCTAGTACTTGCAGCCCTTAGCAGTCGGTAATGCACAGCCGGGCCAGGCCATATATCCAAGGGCCAGCCAGTATATATATGGTCTAGGAAGGTCACTAACAGGCTTAGAACAATCCTTGTGGATGCCCTCAAGCAGCAGAAGGAAGATGCCCATTCCGAGTATAAGCAGAAATTGATCCTGCAGGAGACGCGCTTCCAGGAAAAGCACAAGGTCCCTGAGGACAAAAGTATGACTTGGAGAAGCAGTAGGAGCTTTTGAGGAGGTCCATTGAAGGGGCGTGTTGCTCGATGGCTTCAAGCGATAAAGCTCGAGAAGACCTCCCAAAAAAAGCTTATGGAGTCCCGGGCGGAGCTGGCACACTTGGAGGCGCAGAACGCTTAGCTGGTAGATGCCCATGCAAAGTGGGGAGAAAAGATAGACCGACTTGGAGAGTAGTGCAAGATGCAGCGCAATGTTTTCAAGAAGGTTTACAATTGCATCTTATCCATCACCAGTAAGCTGGGTATCATGCTCATGGGCTCAATTAATTTCCAAACACACAATGTTAGAAGCTACATCTGCTTCTTCGAGGGGTTCATGGCCAAAGTGGAGGCGTTCGCAAAGGACTTTCAAGGCACCATCGAGGAGGAGGCCCGGGAGGTGGTGCGTTAGCCAGGGAGCATGTTTTCACCAACCTTCATCTCATGAATCCCACCTTTCCCTTTGTAGAGCTAGTGAAGCCGCCAGAGAAGAGCAAGAGGGCGGAGGCTTCCTGGGCTGCCATTTCTTGCTTATTTGAGGAGCTTGTTGATTCATTTGCTTCTCAAGAAGAGGAAAGCGAGGGATCAGAGGCTCTCGCACCTATCTGTGGCTTCCCGGGCGAGAACACAGCCCCCTAGGGCCGAGGCCTAGGCCGTCTTGTATCTCTGTTCATGTATTTTTGAGACATATCGTTGTTGACCGTGTTGTGTTTGTATTGAATTTTGATGTAGTTTCCCTTCTTTTATATGTCGAGGATCACCACTAGTGCCCAGGCTCGGTGAACACTTAGAAGTTCCTTAGAGTATCTTTCTTTCCACAAGCCCCGATTCCCTTTAACACGAGGGGTTCAAATTAGAATCAGGCTGTGGGGTAGGCCGCATCGAGCCGACAGCATGCAGTGTAGTCCCCAGCCCATGTGGCCCGCGCGGTACTCGCAGTTGGGGGAGATGGGGCCCAGAGCCTGTGGAGGCTACACTTGTGGAACGTGCTTCCCTGTTGTGGAAAACACGCCCCCGCCGTCTTGTCATTTCACTTCCCCAATCATTTCTTATTTACACCCGTAATGATAGTGTTGTAAAAGTAGGCGACGCCTCGACTCCCGCACCATGGGACTTGGGAGACATAGCGATGGAAAACAGTAGGGTGGGGGTGGGCTTGGCACAGTAGCGGGAGCAGCAACCACTCCATCTTCATTGCTTATAAAAGAGAGGGGAGCCAACCATCACTTGTCACTCTTATTCACTGCTTTCGAGCCCCTGAGCCTCCACAGTCGTTTAACTCCTCCTTCTCCATCCGCCTCTCCGCCATGTCGCACGAGTCCAACCACTTTAAGAGGGAGAAGATGTAAAGCAGTCTCATCGTGAAAGTCATCGAGATATGATAGCCTTGTGTCGTCTTCAACGGCACAGCTGTCCACATGGAGAGCAAAACTATCGAGTTGCGCGACATGCTGGAGCTGGAGCGAATCCATCATCGGGAGGCGGAGAAACTCTTTGGCCACCTCCACGCCGACCACTACGAGAGTGTGGGGGCACTGCGCGATGTGTACCAAAGGCTGAACAAGGACATGGACGTCCTAGACCTTTGGTCGTTCTTCCCATACAACACCTTCGATGAGGGCAAGCTAAGCCATCTAACGTTCTTCTTCTAGCACTCCGCGGCAAGGTTCGAGGATTTTCCCCAGCTGAGGGAGGCAACAAAAGAGGTGGAGGTGAGCCGGGCCGTGCGAGTGTTGACCACACGCGTCCTAGTAGGCATCCATAATGCTTCCCCTCACTATCCAGTGAGGGTTGTGCTTGAAGAGGTGTGAGTCGAAAACAAGCGAGGTCCTAGTGTGTCGTGGCAGATGTGGTTGAGGCGGCGGTGCAGCAGGGGAAGGGGAACAACTAAGGTGGCACCTCGGGTCCCTTATTCTATGGAATCCCGACACCCGTCTTTAGTTTCCTCTTTCCTGTAATAAAGGGGGCACCATGTGCCGTTGAACAGATGGTTCAGTGTAGTTGGATGTAAATGCCAGCCCACCCCTTTTTAAATAAAGTAGTATGTTCCGGGAATTCCCATGTTTTCCTTATCTGTTTTAGTTCTGCCATGCGGGTAGAAGGACGGGGGTCTGCCATGAAAGCTTAGTTGGTCAGGAAGAGAAGCGGGGGCCCGGCAACGTAGGAAAGAAGTTCACGCAGGAGAGGTCCCGGGAACATTTCAATCACAGCAGGCGCAGCGCACTGCTATGACTTCGCCACACGCGGCGCCAAGCAGAGGCCTGGTTGTCACGCCCAATATGTGATCCTATCCGAGAGGAAATCGAAGGTCCCGCCAAGGATAGAGCCGCATATTGAAGACACTTTTGCAAGGTGGATATCATTACATCATACCATTACATAATAACTGGGGATACATGCAATGGCATGGAAATCCCAGAAGAATACATCAATACATAGCAAACATCATATAGAAGATTGGCATCTGACTACAGATGAAGACAAACGAAAGACAAGAATGACATCCACCCTGCTAGCCCAGGCTTCCGATGAGGAACCTATCCCCTGATCGAAGAAGAAGCAGAAGAAGAACTCCAAAACAAGCAAACATCGCTCTCATGTCAGATCATCGCATTACCTGTACCTACAACTATTGTGGTAGTAATTTGTGAGCCACGAGGACTCAACGATCCCATTACCATGGGTATCAAGACTAGCAAAGCTTAATGGATATGAAATGGATGAGTGGTGAGGTTGCAGCAGCACTAAGCATTGTCTGGTGGCTAACTCATTAGTACAAGAATAAGATGAGAAACTACGCAACGGTCGCAAACTAGTAATGATCAAGAGGTGATCCTGAAACTACTTATGAGTCAAACATAACCCCACCATGTTCTCTTCTTGACTCACTTGAAAAGAGATAGTCACCACACGTGATTGGTTTATTTTAATTTGGATCTGGTGTCAAGTACTCTACAACCAGATATTAAAAATTCCCATCTGCCACATAACAACGGGCATGACTCTCGAAGTTTAAACCCTGCAGGGGTGTCCCAACTTAGTCCATCACAAACTCTCATGATCAACGGAGGAAAATCCTCCTCCCGGGCAGACTAAGGCTTAGCCTAGTGGTGGGAAGGGGCTGATGCCTTCCCACCCACCCAGGTTCATGGCATGGTACTTGTAATTTGGGTTTGTTGCACCAATTATATTGTAGGGGGTTCCCTTACAGTCTTTCTGTCAAAAAAAGAAAATCCTCCTCCCGGGACAACCCGATCAAGCTCGGAATCCCGGTTCACAGGACATTTTAACAATGGTAAAACAAGTCTAGCAAGACCTTCTGGCCTACCAACACCCTGATAGTAGCCGCGCGTATCTCGTCACAGGCCACGACCGGAAAGCCCTGGGTGAAGGGGTGGCACCGCAAGTGGCTCTGTTTTGGACCAACACTCACGAGGAGCACTGGCCCATGGGGTTGCTTAAGAGACGTCGGGGGCCAACAGGTCCCCATGCAAGTTTTAGTTATTATTAGGCAAATAGAAAACCAATGTTGGGCCTTGCTGGAATAGTTTTATACAAAGCAAACTGTCGAGCGGGGGCCATAAGCCCCGACCGTGTTGGGAACACAAAATCAAGGAACATACCACCAGTAGGACGGAAACTAGGGTGGCAAGAGTGGAACAAATCACCAGGCAAAAGGCAGAGCCTTCCACCCTTTACCAAGTATATATAGATGCATTAATTAAAATAAAAGATATTGTGATATCCCATGATATCCATGTACCAACATGGAACAACCTGCAACTGCACCTGCAACTAGCAACACTATAAGCGGTAACATAGCCACACAAAGGTTCGCGCGGATGGAGGAAAAGGTTAGAGTCTAACATGGCAAATTGGGAGGCTTGATAAACAAGTGGTAGGTAGCGTGACATAGCAATAGCATCGAGACAACTAGCAAACCAAATATAGTAGTGAGTTCCAAGGTGACGGTCATCTTGTCTAAAATCCCGCTAGGAAGAAGATCGAGTCCATAAACAAGACGAGTGGGCATAGTCGACCGAATCCTCACACTCGCAATATAACCGGAACCATCGAGAAGGAGCACAACCGAAAAGAAGCAAACAACATGGTAAACACACAATGCATAAACATGACATGATGCTCAACCAAGTATGATGCATGACAAGGCTACATGATGCTACTCATGGCATGAGATGATGCATACAAGAACCCCACATCAAAGCAAGTTTAAATGAGTCCGGAATCAACATATAACAATTCCGAAAACTCCCCATATGCAAAATTCTAAATTGGTCAAGATCTGAACTACACATTATGTTGAAGTCATTAAACAACAAGTTAAAGTGCACCATGATAATCTACATGACTTTCTAGTCAAGTTGCATAGAAGGTTCATTTAATTCGGAGCTACGGCTTAGAAGATATGAGCAAAACAAGTTAAACATGGCATTGATGCAAATGCAAGCAAAACACAAGCACAAACACCCGAAAACAAGGATGCAACATGTCATGATGAAACTAGATGCAAAACCAAGCAAGTTTCATATAGAGCATGCTCAAAACGGAGGAATGGTTCAATACATACACTCAAAACAAGATATGACAACAATCTGCCTAAACACCAACTAGGCACTTTGCAATCATCAAAACAGCAAACTACATTAACTCCATGGGCACAAACTTGATGTGCACTTAAATTACAGGTTACATACTTCTAATAACTTTAAGGTTCAGGTATATAGGGATCAAGATTAAACCAATATGATCAATGCAAAATGCAAAGTTCTGTTATAGATTAGGACTTGGTAGAAAAATAGGCATATACGTGAGCAGAGTTAATATGATGGCATGTTGGAGGCATGAAACAAGTATAGCATGCTAGTACATATCATGGAGCTCAAATAATGCGACATGGCATATACATAGGAGCAAGAAGTTCATGGCATTCATGAAGACAAGATGCAAAACATGAAATAGCAGACAAGTAGGCATATTTGCGAGCTTGGTTAACTCACCACAGAGCATATAATGGCATGCAAAAACAACTAACAGTAAGATGGCATGTTTGTGCAACTACTCAGGTCAAGAATATGGTCATAGGATGATTAAAAACTAACTATGCATCATGCAAAAATGAACTTGCTGTTAATAGGCTAACAGATATATTTCTAAGCAACTTGAGAGCATGAAAAGAACAAGCTACAATAGGCTATAATTGCAAACAAGGGCATGGATGGATAGAGAATAACATGGTATTTAGAACATGCTTACTGGAAATCTCCAAAATATGCATATATTTGATGGTAGCATCAAGTAAACATGGCATCATAATATAACAGTTCAGACTTAGCAGAACAGTAACAGCAAGTACCCTAGTTTGCAAGCTCATGGGACTCACATCAGGACATATCATGGCATGAAATAAATACTACCAGAAATAGGACATAAAAATTCATGAAGCGAATGGTGACAAGATGCTCATATGACATATGCATTAAATCACACGAAAATAACAAAAAGCCAAGTTATAATAGTTTCAGCATTTAACATCAGCAAGCACTTCTGCAACAAAGATTAACATGTCAATATGCTTCCTAACATGAATTCAAAGAACACCATCATGAAGAGCACGAAATGTAGAGCAAGTGTCATATATAAATGATCTCCATAGGATAAATATGTACAAAGATATAAGCTCCACCAAATGCATATATGATAATTTTCCAGGAATGGACATGGCGAAATTTACTGAACATGGAATGCGCACTAGATACTAAATTGCACGGGGGGAGGGGTTTAGTAGGTGGGTGCTCACGTAGGGCCCGTGGGCCTGCTCAGGGCTGGTCTCAAGAACTGGGGTTGTTCGGGCGCGACTTACAGTGGTTCACGGGGGACGGGCGGACCAGGCTGGTTCACAAGTGAACCGGCCGGTTCGCCGGTCTTGTTGGTCCAGGCGAGGTGGAGACGGGGCCCTCCTGGCAGGCATGTGGGTGTCGAGCGCTTGCTCTGCTCGCTCCCAAGCAGAGTCATGGCGGCAGCGGTGATTTGACAAGGCGGGCACGCAGGGGCGAGAAGGCTGGATCCGGCGAGGGGAGGCCGGATCCCGTTGAGTTCGAGGCAGAGGGGGCCAGTGGCGGAGCTTCGGGTGGCTGCGGCACCATTGGTGATGTGACCTACAGCAGAGAGAAAGAGAGAGCTGATAACAGGAGGGAGGGAGAGAGAGAGGAAGGAGAAAGAGACGAAGCCGACCTGCTGGAGGTCGTCGCCGGCAGCGACGCACCGGTGAACCGATGGAGGAGGCCGGGTAGCAAGGTGGCAAGGCATGGTTGAGAGGAGGCGCACGGGAGAGCTCGGGCAGGGAGCGGCCCCCCATACGGGTGGCGCACACACAGGCTTGCTCGGGCCCTAGATGGGCTCGGGCGGGCTGCGTTCGGGCTTGGCAGGCCGCGGCGGGAGGAGAGAGGTTGGGGGCGACGTGGTGGTGTCCGGTTGGTGGAGGGCGGCAGCTACGTCGGCGCTGGATGGATAGTGGCACGCCAAGTGGCGGCAGAGGGACTTGTCGGTGCTAAAAATGAGACTAGCGACGACTGAAGGTAGGAGGAGGGGTAGGGGCTAGGTTTAGTCTAGATTTGGAAGGGGAAGGGGTCTATTTATAGCAGGGGGTTAGGATTAGGGTTTGGAGGGGTTTTCGGACCGTACGATCGCGACCATGCGGCTTCGGACAGAGGGGAACTAGGAGGGTTAGTGGGCTGGTTTAGTGGGCTATGTAGGAGGGGGTTGGCTGAGAGGAGAGAAGAGAAATGCAGCCCGGTAATAGTTTCCGGATACCGAGAACATCCGAGATTTGACTGGCTATATGGTGCCGCTATAGTCATTCGTTGAGGCATCAAACGGACTCCGAATGCGATGAAATTTGCGAAGCGGTCTGTCGCCAACATAAAAACACCGCACGCCAACTTTCATCCCATTCCGAGAACATTTTTATCCCACTTATAAAATAATATTTCGGAGGTGCCGTGGGCGCATGCGAGTGTGGTTGGACTCAGAACGGACAATGGAGAGAACTAGGAGACCTCGACGGATGCAAGTTTTGAAAAACATGCAGATGAACTCCACATGATGAAATGGCAAGGTGCAACACGCAAGTGAATGACATGGCAGTGACGGCGAATAAACTGAAAGACATCTGGAGCATCTTTATCAGGGCGTTACAACTCTCCTCCACTAACAGAAGATCTCGTCCCAAGATCTTAGGAACGAAGCGGAAGAGCAAGAGGATAAGGTGAAATAAGAACGCAAGAGAGAAGATGAACAAAGTCGCGAGCACTCAGGTAGATACTAGAGTGAATTTAGATGCAAGAGAACAAAGAGGTCACCACCTGACTAAAGAATACTATAACGGTGCATCGGTAAGAATATGGAAACAAACAAAGATGCAAGAATTGATAAAAATTTCAAAAATGTAGTTGAAAGATGAGAATGAAGAAATATTTGAAATGATGGCATTCAGATGATGGAGAAAGGAAAGCAACCGCTAAAATGTGTCGGATGGGTTTGAAAGGAATTCTCATAATCGAAAACTATAGTGAGGAAGGCATGAAGTTAGAACCACGAATCTTCAAGAGAATGGAGCAAGATTGAAGAGAATGACGACAAGAAATACCGTGAGAAATTAGAGAGATGCTCCAGAACAATGAGTAATAGAAATGTTGATCCGAAGTTGAAAATAATTTGAAAGCGATCTCGGAGACGACAACTGATTGATGAAAATTCATTCTTACGTCAAACTTGAAAAGAATTGGGAGTAACTCTAGAAAATTAGAAGCGCCAGGTAAGATCCCTGGGATAAACCTATGGGTTATGGGCCCACTGAAAGTAAGCACCGTTGAGAACAATTGAAGAAGATAGATGATGCACCAGAACAATTGAAGAGTTGAGTGAGGTGACAACCTCGAATTAACTATAATGCAAAACACGAATCCTCTGAGATGTCTCCAGCACTCCGGATTGATTAAACGGCAAGAGGCGAACAAGCAAGGTAAAACATTTTGAGATAAGGAAAGGAATTTGATCGATTCGAAAAGCTAGAATTGAATCCACTGAAAAGGAAGACAAGATGAACAATGATGAACTAGACGAGAATTCACCGGTTGAAACAATAGAGGACAGAATGAGGAGGCTTCACACGAATAAAAAGGATGCTCGATTAGAGCCTTCAGACTCCGGGAAGAAGAGGGTGGGCGGGTGGGAAAGGACAAACATCTTGATGTCGAAACAAACTCCGAAAGAAAACTGAGAATCGAGGTTGCAAAAGTTGAAGAGGATGGAATAACTCGAAGAGAAGTGCACCGATTGAACAAAGGATAGCCAACAAACGAAAACACATGCGTGATCCTAAAGAAAATTTGAAGGGGAAGAGTACAAGAATCAAAAAACCTATGTCGGAATTCCTCACTAGAGCGACAAAGGGAATGAGGAGTAAAAAGAATTCCCACTCTTCAATATAACTAGAATCCAAAAATAGTTTTCTTCTAGACTCGACAGCTGCCATCCTACAATCAATCAAGGGGGATCCTATGGTCGGTCAAGGCACCGATACGAACTTGTCACGCCCAAGATACGTTCCTATCCGAGAGGAACTCGAAGGTCCCACAAAGGATAGAGCCACATATTGAAGATGCTTTTGCAAGGTGGATATCATTACATCGTACCATTACATAATAACTGGGGATACATGCAAAGGCATACAAATGCCATAAGAATACATCAATACATAGAAAACATCATACAGAAGATTGGCTTCTGACTACGGATGAAGACAAACGAAAAACAAGAATGACATCCACCCTGCTAGCCCAGGCTGCAGACCAGGAACCTATCCCCGGACCAAAGAAGAAGCAAAAGAAGAACTCCAAAACAATGAAACATCGCTCTCACGTCAGATCATCGCATTATGATGCAGAGCATCCTACGGAAATCACCATGTTAAGAGTTCGTTTGGCAAGTGACACGTGCCTGTTGGTGCAACAGACCCCGGGTGTGTTGCCCAACTATGCATAGGCACAAGATCAAGATTGGAGCACCAGCTTAAGTCAGAGGCTGAAGAACCAAGGGACTTGAAGAACAAACATGTAGATCAGAGAGATCAAGATCAAGCCAAAGGGATAGGATATCGGCAAGAGAAGGGCTTCCCTCGCTGGGCAGGTGAGCCCTGGAAGGGGCCAGGCCACCACCGGAAGCAAGTAGCCAAGACTCCCCGGCAGCACTTGCCGGGGCTTGCGGGGCCTGAACCACCCCACCAACCACGCAAGAACGACCCATGTCGTCAATTAGTGCGGTGTAAAGCCGCAAAGTGATTAAGCGGCAGCATTCGCCACATGGCAGCCAACTCCTATAGAAGAAACCCACACGTGACACCCGTCCAGCGACGTGTCAAGAGAACAGGTGCGAAGCTAGCAAGATAAGCCCGGCAGGCCTTGCCAGGCAGCTAGTGATGTCACACTGAGTGGTGCATTTAATGCACCCTGCAAGCCCATAGAGTTAGGTATGATAGCATTGTTTGCTATCATATCAGGGGGTAATGATTGTTTTGCCACTGTGGTGACCCCTTAATCTATAAAAAGAGGCTCATGGGAATCATAGGAGGGGGTTAGAGGTTTGGGAACTTCACAAAACCCAAGCCATCATACGCTTGTGGTCACCGTAGCCCTGAGGCAGGCCTTGCCGGGCCAGTGTACCACACTCCACCATGTTCATTTCCACCATCAATCCACCAAAGCAGGAGTAGGGTTATACGCCTCACGGCGGCCCGAACCTGGGTAAATTTCTTGTGTGCTCTCCGTTGTGCTGCCGTGCGCTGGTCTGCTCTTTGTGCAACACGATGTCCGTCGCCGAACCAGCAAGGGGCCGCCCGGTCCCATAGGTGGCCGCGGACATCTCGCGACATCTTTGGCGGGCCAGGTAGGGGGCTCGTTTGTGCGAACCTGAAAGCGTGCGCAGCGCGTCATCTTCATTGCAATCTTTGTCTCCAACGACGCCATCGACCATGGCGACCAAGAAGAAGTCCGGCCTTTCGGCCCAGCCATCTACCTCGAAGGCTCCGATGCCCATGGCCCCAGATGCCGCCGGGGGTGTGGGGACAAGTGAGGACATGAGCGCTGCTGGGGCGTGGCAGGAGCAGGTGGCGCCATCGCCGCTCTCCCTGCGGCAGGCACGGGGGCTGAAGGCGTCGGAGGAGGACAGCTTCAACAGGGTGTCAACGGTCAAGCTCTGCAAGTTGTGGATGGTAAGGTGACTCCGCTTACATCCCCTCATTCCACTGACGGAGCCGCGGACCCTCGAGTGCCATCATCGTGTGACCCCGCTGCCTAGATGGCCGCCCCACCGCAGCGCGGGCAAGCCACCGTCGCCGCCACTGCGGGCACCATCATGAGCCAAGAGACGGTGCGGTCGAGGTCATCAACTTCCATGCCAAGCACAACCACGGAGGCTATGTCCGGGCCCAGCCGCTACTAAGTCTCCCACTAGTAGCCGAGCAAATGGACGAATGGAGTGCCACCATCCAGAGTCTTCTTGGCTTCGCTGAGGTTGAGGGCTCGTGGCGCGCCGGCCCACCACGACCTCCCCAAGTGACGACGGCTGCTCATACTGCTGGCCGAACGGAGGGGGCTGTCCCTACCATGCAGCCCCCACCATGGCAGCAGGTGCAGGCACAGCAAGAACAAGATCCTGACGACGTCTCTATGGCCTCTTTTGACCCTTGAGCATGTTCGGGCCAACGGCGAACCATGGAGGATAGGCTGCGGGGAGACACACGTGTCGTCATGGGGCAACCTCTCGACGACCCCCGCCAGACCGACGAGTCAGGTGGCCTCAACGTCGACGAGCTTGGACTCAATGTTGGCGGGTGCCTACCTTTCGAGGTCGGCTGCCCTGCCTTTACAGGCGAGCTGCGGCAAGTCCGCTGGCCATCCATCTGCACGTTCAAGCCGGAGATACCCGAGAAGTATGACGGGAGAGTGAACCTGGCAGAGTTCCTGAGCATCTACACCCTCGCTGTTCAGGCTGCCAGGGGAAGAGACGAGAAGGTGTTTGCCAACTACTTCCCGTTGGCTCTCATGTCCAACGTGAGATCTTGGCTCATGCACCTGCCCGAGAACTCCATTTCATCCTGGGCAGACCTGTGCCACGAGTTCATCGGTGCCTTAACCGGTGGCCACCAGGAGCCCGGTAGGCCCGATGACCTACAGCTTCTCCAGCAGAAGGAAGGAGAAATCTCTGTTAGTATTTACAAAGATTTAGTAAGTCCATAGGAATATTCTGAATATCCATCCTGCAACTATTATAGCGGCCTTCTAGTCCAATGTGCGCAACCGTCGCATTTGTTCTAAGATGAATGTGTGGTTTCCCAAGACTGTGAAGGAGTTGTACACACTAGTGGATAAGTGTGCTCGGATGAAGGAAGGAAGTTGCGTGGAGAGGAGGATTTCATCAATGTTGATTCAGAGGAAGAAGATGAATCAACCAGTCAAAGAAAGGGCAAGAAGCGCAACAAGAAGCCAAGAGATAAGACAATGGTGACTGGGCAAGGTTCTAGCACGCCCAATACCAGCAAGAGGGCCAAAGCTGAGGCCCCCGACAAGGAAGTTGTTGTGTGTGCTACCTGCCGGGAAGCCACTGCCGCAGAGAAAGCTGGGAAAGGTGACGGGCCGTACTGCAAGATCCACCGGACCAAGGGCCACGACCTCCATGAATGTTATCAAGTTGAGAAGCTTGTCAAGAGACAAAGAGCAGAGTATGATAAGCATGATAAGGAGAAAGGTCAGAATGCTGCTGGCAGAAATTGCCGAGGCGGTGAAGCAAACCGTCCCAGCAAACCCTTTCAGAACCAAGGAAAACCCACCAGGGGCCAAGAGAAGGAAGCCTGTGATGATTTGACTGATGGAGGGAATGAAGAGGACACCAGTGAGCAAGAATTTCAGAAGGCCACTGACGCCCTATGCATTGATGGTGGTGCGTCCTTGCACTCCTCCCATCGACAGCTCAAGCGATGGGCAAGAGAGGTCAATGTTGTGGAGCCGGCGCTAGAGGCCCGGAAGCCGCTCAAATTGTCCCGCACGCCCATCATCTTTGATAAGGAGGACCACCCTTGCCGCACCATCGCGGTAGGGTGTTTGCCATTGTTGGTCTCCCCAACAATTTCCAACCTCAAGTTCACAAAGATGTTAGTGGATGGCGGGGCCAGGTTGGACCTGATTTCCCTAGTAGTTGTTAACAAGCTTCAGATAGGAGAAGAAGAGCTAGAGGTTACCGGCACATTTCAAGGAGTCAATCCTGGCAGGAGCCGTCCCAAGGGAGAGATTATGTTGCCAGTGACATTTGGAGGAGAGTTGAACTATAGGACTGAGAAGGTTGTGTTCAATGTGGTTGAGCTCCCCCTGCCGTATAATGGGATTCTGGGACGACCAGCCTTGGCTAAGTACATGGCAGCATCCCATTATGCTTACAACACCTTGAAGTTGCCTGGGCTGTTGGGAGTCATCACCATCCCATCAGGTGAGAAGGATGCAATCATCTATGTGGACAGGATGTATCGGGATGCCATCGCAGCAGAGGCTGCGGTGCCAACAGTCCTCACCAAAGAAAGAAAAGGAAAGTAGAAGGATTGTAGGACCTCCGGCAAGGACTCCGAGAAGTGTGCCTCCTCTGAGTGCATGGCACCCGTTGACGACGTGCGGGATTGTTCCAACAGCAAGAGATCCAAGGTTGCAACACCTCAAGTGAGGAAGGTCCCGGCAGGGCTGGCTGGTGTTGATGGTACTTTCACCATCAGCGCCACCCTTGACGAGAAATAGGAAAGCGCTCTCCTTACCTTCCTGCGGGCGGATATCGATGTGTTTTAATGGCAACCATCTGATATCCCCGGTGTTGCCAGGGAGGTAACCGAGCACCACCTTGTTGTCTGCCCACATGACCGACCTGTCAAGAAGAAAGTTTGGATACAAGCCTTGGAGCGGCAGAAGTTCATTGTCGAGGAAATCAAGAAGTTAGAGGCAATTGGATTGGTCAGAGGAGTATTGCACCCTACGTGGTTAGCAAACCCAGTGGTAGTTCAGAAGGTGAATGGGAAATGGAGGCTTTGCATTGATTTCATAGATCTCAATAAGGCTTGCCCGGAGGACCCATTTCCCTTGCCGTGCATCAATCAAATTGTGGATTCTACTTCAGGGTGTGATCTGCTCTCATTTTTGGACACATACTCCGAATATCACCAGATCTTCATGTCCAAAGAAGATGAAGAGAAAACATCATTCATCACACCATGTGGTACGTATTGTTTTGTTCGCATGCCTTTTGGATTGAAGAGTGCCGAATCTACTTTTGCAAGAGAAGTCCAGATTGGTTTTGAGCCACAGCTACACAGAAATATAGAAGCCTATATGGATGACATTATGGTCAAGACCAAGGATAAGGCCACCCTTATCCAGGATTTGGAGGAGACATTCACTAATTTGTGCAAGATCAACTTGAAGCTTAACCCGGAGAAGTGTGTGTTTGGTGTTCCCTCCAGCAAGCTACTTGGATTCTTCGTATCCCATCGTGGGATTGAAGACAACCCCGACAGGGTCAAGGCCATTGAGAAGATCCAAGCGCCAATGATAGTTAAGGGTGTGAGGCGCTTGACGGGATGCGTTGTCGCGCTAAGCAGATTCATTTCCAAGTCTGCCGAGCGTGCTGTGTCGTTCTTCAAAATTTTGAAGAAGGTAGGGCCTATGAAGTGGACCCCGGAAGTAGATACAACCTTGCAAGAGTTGAGGACTTACCTGTCATTTGTGCCTACCTTAATTGCACCCAAACCTCAAGAGCCGTTACTACTTTACTTGGTAGCAACCAACCAAGTGGCCAGTGCAGCCTTGGTAGCACAGCGAGAAGTGGGTGGAGCAGAGAGCAGCCAGACCACGACAAAGTCAGAAGAGGATCAGAATAGCAGTAAGCACGACAACAAGTGTGACCCCAAGGACACGGCAAGGAAGAAAGTGGTGCAATGCCCAGTTTATGTCGTCAGCTCCTTGTTGAAAGGGGATAGATCGAGGTACGCTGCTGTGCAAAAGTTGATCTTTCGCCTCATCATGGCCTCAAAGAAACTGCGCCACTACTTCCAAGCCCATGAGATCACGGTTGTTACTCGTTTTCCATTGCAAAGGATACTCCAAAACCCTGAGGCTACTAGCAGAATAGTGGAGTGAGATTTGGAGTTATCTAGCTTTGGTTTGAAGTTTGAGAGCACTTCAACCATTCAAAGCAGGGCGCTGACAGAGTTTATTGCAGAATGGACACCAACCCCTGATGAGGAAGCAATGGAAACAGCTCTCCCCTGCAAGGAATCACCTCAGGAATGGATTATGTATTTTGATGGTGATTTTTTCCTACAAGGAGCAGGAGCTGGCGTGCTACTTGTTTCCCCTCCGGGGAGCACTTGAAGTACGTCATCCAAATGCACTTTTCCCAGGAAGAAGCCACCAACAATACAGCTGAGTATGAAGGGCTCCTTGCCGGGATTGGGATTGCAGTAGAATTGGGAATCAAGAAGTTGATCATTCGAGGAGATTCACAGTTGGTGGTGAGACAAGTCAATAAGGATTATCAAAGCCCATTGATGGAAGCATACGTTGAGGAAGTAAGGAGGTTAGAGGAGCGCTTTGACGGGTTGCAAACAGAGCACGTACCCAATGCGGAAAATAGCATAGCTAATCACCTGTCAAAGTGTGCTGCGCAGAAGCTTCTTGTGGAACCAGGAACTTTTGTTCTCCACCTCTCTCAACCCTCCGTATCAGCATCCACAATGGCCCGGAAAAGGAGAAAGTTGGACTACAGTAAGCCTCTCCTGATCAAGCCATCCGCTCCCGACAAAGACCATGCTGTAAACAACTCGTCACAGCCTATCGGACCACCCCCTCTAGCCGAGCCAGTGGACCCCGTGATGAGGCTGGTGCTCTCGCAGCCGAGGAGGTGCCGCTAGTCCTCTTTGCCAAGCCTCAGGCTCCAACTTGGGCAAGGCACATCGTCCGCTTCCTCCAAACTGAAGAACTCCTCGGTGACCCAGATGAAGCTGAGAAAGTAGCCCATAGGGTTAGTATGTATCAGTTTGTCGATGACACTCTATAGAGAAGGAGGCCCAATGGCATGAAATTGAAGTGTGTCTGCCGGGAGGACGGAAAGGAACTGCTGGCTGAGATTCGCAGAGGAATGTGCAACTCACACATTTGATCAAGGGCATTAGTTGGGAAAGCATGTATCAGTTTTTCGATGACACTCTGTACAGAAGGAGGCCCAACGGTGTAAAATTGAAGTGTGTCTACCGGGAGGATGGAAAGGAACTGCTGGCTGAGATTCACAGAGCATTGTGTGGCTCACACATCGGATCAAGGGCATTAGTTGGAAAAGCATTTCGGCAAGAATTCTATTGGCCAACAGCCCTCCAAGACGTAGTTGAGCTCGTCACGACATGTGAAGCCTATCAGTTCCATTCCAAGAAACACACCTGCCTGCCCAAGCTCTTCATACAATCCCTCTGTCATGGCCATTTTTGGTCTGGGGGCTCGATATCCTCGACCCCTTCCCCCGACCAATCGGGGGCCTTGAATTCTTGTTCGTTGCCATCGACAAGTTTACAAAGTGGCCGTAAGTGACTGCTATGAGGAATGTGACTGCTCAGTCAGCTATCAAGTTCTTGAAAGATTTGGTGTGTCGTTTCGGAGTTCCGGCAAGGATCATCACCGATAATGACACCCAATTCACGAGCCACGCCTTCATGCAATATGTTCAAACCCTCGGATGCTAGATCTCATTTGCCTCTATGGCACACCCCCGGAGCAATGGACAAGCTGAGAGGGTGAACACTAAAGTGCTTCATGGACTCAAGACAAGGACTTTCAATACGATGCAGAAGCACGGCAGGCGGTGGATCGTGGAGCTGCCGGTAGTTCTCTGGTCCCTCAGAACAACACCTAATCGAGCTACCGGGGAGACTCCCTTCTCCCTAGTCTACGGGGCAGAAGCAGTTATCCCCATAGAACTCATTTAGGGGTCTCCTCTGGTGCTTTACTATGATGAAGTAGCGCAGGATCAGCACCGGCATGACGACACTGTGCTACTTGAGGAGAACCGTCTCCGGGCCGCTACGTGTGTTGCACGCTATCAGCAAGCCTTGCATCACTATTACAGCCGCAGGGTTCATGCCCGGTGTCTTGAGGAAGGTAACCCTGTCCTTAGGCGCATTCAGTCCGCCAAGGGTAACACAAGTTATCACCAAAGTGGGAAGGCCCTTACCGGGTAGTTCGAGTCTCCAGACCCGGCGCAGTCCGTCTGGAGATCGGAGATGGCACGCCGTTGCAAAACTCATGGAACATTGAGCATCTCCATAAGTTCTGCCCGTAAGGCGCAGAGCCCGGCAGCCACCCATTGTACATGGCATTGCCGAAGTTGCATGTAACCCCTTGTACAAGATGGGGCGATGACCCCGTGCAAGATAAAATAAAGAAGCGTTGTAAGGGGGGCCCAAGCTAAGATTGCATGCATGCACAAGCACACCCAGATCACTGCATAAGCATTTTAGGAGCATTTGCATATGCATATAGATAGGATTGCATCCTGCATTCATTCTCATCTACCTAGAGTTGCAGGTTCTTGCCGTGAACCTGGCTTCGGCAAAGCACGAGAAGATTGCATGACACAATGATCCCCGGAAAGCCAAACAGATAAGTCCACCTCTTGTCAACTAGTATTGTGTAAAGCTACTTTGCATAACAAAACCTCGCTTCCCTCTTTGAAACTTAGGTGCTCCCACCCATGATTCGAACGCTGCTTCAGTCAGGGTGGTCGTAGTGGCCTTTGGAAAGAAGGGGTTGGCGGGGGGCTGGCTGTAACGCCCATGATGCGGCTATATCTCCCACGTGTCAAGGCATGACTTAGAGGCATAACCGCATTGTGGTCTTGTCACAAGAAGGGTCATCTTCACACAATCCCATGTAATGAACAAGAAAGGGGGGTAATTAGATAGTTGGCTTATAATCGCCATGTCACACAGTGATCAAATAATTCATACATCATTCAGAGTACACACATAGTCCAGCTACGGACAATCCAAAAGAAAAGAAGATAACCCCAAACGCTAGATCCCCAATCGTCCCAACTGGGCACCACTAGTAGTCATCAGGAAAAGACACGTAGTAACAGCCAAGGTCCTCGTTGAACTCCCACTTGAGTTTGGTAGCATCACCTGCACTGGTATCATCGGCACCTGCAACTGTTTTGGTAGTATATGTGAGTCACTAGGACTCGGTGATCTCAAAACCCAGAAGATCAAGATTATTTAAGCTTATGGGTGGGATGTGGTTATGAGGTGGAGTTGCAGCAAGCACTAAGAAAATATAGTGGATAACATACGAGTACAAGACTAAGAAGAGAAACTACGCAACAGTCGTAAACTAGAAGCGATTAAGAAGTGATCCTAAACTACTTACGTTCAAACATAACCCAATCGCATTCACTTCCCGGACACTGCCGAAAAGAGACCATCACGGCTACACACGCGGTTGATGCATTTTAATTAAGTCAAGTGTCAAGTTCTCTAAAACCGGATATTAACAAATTCCCATCTGCCACATAAACACGGGCACGGCTCTCGAATGTTTATACCCTGCAGGGGTGTCCCCACTTAGCCCATCAAAATCTCTCATGATCAACGAAGGATATTCCTTCTCCCGAAAAGACATTTCAACAATGGTAAAACAAGACCAGCAAGACCGCCCGATGTGCCAACAAATCCCGATAGGAGCTCGACATATCTCATTCTCAGGGCACACCGGATGGGACAAGCTACGAGTCAAACCAACCCTCAAGTTTCCCCGAGGTGGCCTCGCAGGCTGCCCGTTTCGGACCAACAATCAAAGGAGCACTAGCCCAGGGGGTTGAATAAAGATGATCCTCGGGTTAATTACTCCCTATGCAAAAAATTTGGTTGTTATTAGGAAAATGTTAAAACCATGGTTGGGCCTTGCTGGAGGAGTTTTATTCAAAGCGAACTGTCAAGGGGGTCCCATAACCCCAACCGCGTAAGGAACGCAAAATCAAGGAACATAAATCCAGTATGATGGAAACTAGGGTGGCAAGATTGGAACAAAACACTAAGAAAAAGGCCAAGCCTTCCACCCTTTACCAAGTATATAGATGCATTAATTAAATAAAAGATATTGTGATATCCCAACATATCCATGTTCCAACATGGAAAAACCTGCACTGCACTTGCAACTAGCAACGCTATAAGAGGGGCTGAGAAAAAGCGGTAACATAGCCAAACAGTGGTTTGCTAGGAAGGTGGGTTAGAGGCTTGACATGGCAATATGGGAGGCATGATAACAAGTGGTAGGTAGCGCGACATAGCGATAGAACGGACAACTAGCAAGCAAAGATAGAAGTGCTATTGAGGGTAATGGTCATATTTCCTGAGATCCCGCAAGGAAGAAGAACGAGTCCATGAAGAAGACAAACGGATGTAGTCGAACAAATCCTCACAACCACGAAACGAAACCGAAGCTAACGAGAGGAGCAAACCAGAAAGAAACAAACAACATGGTAAACACAAAAGCATAAACATGGCATGATGCACAACCAAGGATGATGCATGTCCGGTTTAAATACGCATGGCATGGAAAAGTGCAGAAACGAAACTACAAGTTAAGTGGAGCTCAATATGCAGCGAGATGCATATTGACAAAGCACCACATTCTTTTATTTAGTTCACTCTTGTTTAAGCACCCAACAAGTTTAAATGTTCTTAACATGGCAAGAGGTGAAGCATAAGTAAACTACTATTTAAGCAAGTTAAACGGGGCTGGAAACAACAAACAAAAATTCTGGGAAATCCCCATATGCATATAGAAATTTAATGCAAACAACAATTTTAAACATTTAAAATGTTATTATCATGATGCGGATGACATATGCAAGTTTTATGCAATTTTTGTTAAAGGTTGACATGAACATCATATGAAGCATTTGGTCGCCATGACAAAATGAAAGCGGTGCCATGGCGGCGATATCGAAAATGATTCCAAGGCATCATGTTGGTTCCGGTAGCTCATGGGGACACCGGTGCAAAAGGAAGTGTGGCGGGAGCGTGGTATGCAAGGATGTTGGGGTGATCCCGGATACTGGGTTCCCACGGGTCGACGGCATGGCAAACGAGAAGGAACAGGCAAGCGACAAATTCGGACATGGTGCAAACACGAGGTTCATCTCAAACATCACACAACATTCGTCCACGGCCGTCGTGTTGACGTTATACCATTGAAGCGTGCATTTTCGAGGCAGAATGAGTTCGTCGAGGGAAGTAGTCATTCTCGCGACGGTAGTGGAAGTAGTCGTTCACAGGGCATTGTGGGAAGTAGTCGTTCACGGGTCTTCGAGGGTCGACGGTAGTCGTACACATTCCGTAGATGTTCGGGGACGTCGGTAGAGGTACTCGACACATCACAGGGTGTAGTCGTACATGTTCGGAGAGGAACTTGTCATATCCTTGTAGTCGGACTTAGCGTATCCTAAGGGTACTTATGAATCCACGTAGTCGCGCATGTTTCGCAGACGTCCGGTGAGTCCGTAGATGTACTTGGCATGTCTTGACAGTCCCACATAAATCGTAGAGGTACACGTTTATAGTCGTTCACATCCCGTAGATGTCCGGGGTCAATAGAAGTGGAACTTGGCGTTCCAAGGGGTCAGCGGTGGTGCACGAAGGCAGCGAGAGTCAGCAGCAGAGCCACGGACGTGGAGCAAGCGAGAATAGCGGTGGCAGCGAGACTTTGCACATGGGCGAGGGACTTGGCGCACGGAGGAGGCCAGTGGACGAAGAGCATCCCAAGCGCGCTCCGGGTTGAGCCCGCGTGCGAGGTTCTGGAGGGTGAGGCAAGGCGCACAAGGGCAAGGCGCATAGGGGCTCGGCTTCCTGGTGGTACTCCGACGAAGACGACTAGAGTGGTGGTGGTCGGCGGGCACGATGCAACTAGAGGGCGCCATGGCGCGCGTGGGGACGGGGTAGCAGAGGGGCGCGGAGGCGTTGGAGGTGTCAAGGCGGCGGTGGACCATGGCGGCGGGGACAGCGCGAGACGGGGAGACCCTGGAGACGTGGCCCTCGAGCTCGAGCGGCGAGACGACGAAGGAGGCCGAGCGGGAGCCGAGCGGCGAGCGGACGTGGCTCCGGCGGAGCTCCTCGCTGGCGGCGGACGAAAACGGAGGCGGGGCCTGGGCTTCTGGTGGCATAGAGGACGAGAAGGAGAGGGAGAGATCGAGATGGCGACGCTGGAGGGTGAGCGAGAGAGCGAGTGGTCGAGGGAGAGGAGTGAGGTCTGCGAGCGAGCATGCTTTGAGTGGTGGCCACAAGGGAACGAGAGGGAGATGGAGATAGATCGAGGGAGAGAGCAGTGCTGAGGGGAAGCGCGAGATAGAGGTCGAGAGGAGGGGCCGGGGCTAGGGTTTTTAGGTGTGGCTGGGCCTGCGGATGGGCCTTAGAGTCCGGCCCAGTGGATAGGGAAATGTTGACCATTTGCCTGGCCTAGTGGCATGCGGCTGCTGGGCTTCTTCTCTCTTCCTCCATACAGAAAAGGAGTAATAAGAAAAGGGCAGGAAAGAAATAGCAAAAGTGCTTGGCAAAAATGTGCAACATTTTTGTGGGACTTACTGGAGCAACACCAAGCCAACAAAGACAGTTCCAACAATTTGAAAAATGTTTAAATTCAATATGATTGAATTTAAACCAAATGAGTTAGAAGTGGACGTAGGAGTTAGAAGTGTCCAAAATGACGAACATTTGGCGGAGCTTGGGAAGGTGACAAACAAATTTATAGCAAGGTTGGATGCCAGGAATTGAGAAGGAAAAGGCATGGAACTCAAACTAAAAGTGTGTTATGGTTTATTCCTAAACAATGGAATATTTTTATAATAGCTCCCTAATATTGGGAGGATATGTTATAAAGAGAAGTCACCCTTCCCTCGATTTAAATGGATCAAAGATCCATAGAATTTATTTAAAAGAGTTATACAATTAATGATATGATGGCATGATGACATGATGCAATGCAAGAGATGACATGAAGCAATGCAGAAAACAAATAAATACACATGACGATAACAAAAAACATGGAAGGCGTCTGGAGCGTCGGTCTCGGGGCATCACACTGGCCGCTCTATCTGTTCCCCGACAGACGAAGTTCTCCAACAGACAAAGAGGGTGCCGGCAGGATATCCTGCCGCGGAAAACTCGTTTATTCTCCTAAAGAGGCACTTTGCATGTGCATGGACTTACACATGCATGAGTTCCCCGACAAGACTCGTCTTTTTCATTCATATGCAGTTACAAGTACAGGCATTACATAATACAAGGATGGACTTGTGAGATTACATTATTTGAAATAAAATTTGGCAATTGCCGGCTAGTTTAAGATTGAAAAAAGATAAGTGCTCTGTTACGCCTTTGCCCTGTCCATCTTCTGCAGGAAGAGGTGAAAGGGGCCGGAGGCGCGCACAGCTGGGATTCAGCGCCTCCCTAGGATCAGGGCGACGCCGCTCCCCGGCAGGGAGGAAGAAACCGGAGGGAAGGTGTGGATGGTGACACTGCCGGAGGACCAGATGGGTGGCACGGAGTCACCAGCAAACCCGACTCATCGGAACGGTCATCCCCGTTCTTGACGCGTCATGGGTTGCCGGTGTCATCCGCATCACTACCACCTGAAGACCTCGGCGCGAGCGCCACGCCGGGCACCATGCTCTCTAAACCCTCCCATAGAGAGCATGGTCATCCCCGGGGGCCCTGACGTTAGAAGTCACCGCACATCCTGAAGACGTGTGAGAAAGCAAGGAGGCTTCCCGTCTGACAAAGAAAACCGTGTCCAGGAGGAGCCAGATTCGCCCCTATTAGTGGCGAATCTCTCCTACGGCTCGTCCCCGACGCCGCGAAGGGAAGAATAATAGGGAGCGGTCGACTACCATGCGCTGTGCCCATCTCGATCCACCGCATGGTGTTGGCTGCATCCCCTCCCACTGAAGTCAAGGCCACAGGTGACCCAGCGGAAAGCGCGCCGGGGGTTGCCACTCCTGATGTCGGTGCCGCACCGCCCGAACATTCATTTTAGATCCAAGGGAAATCCCAAACAGGGGCCCGGGGGCTGGCCCCAGGCCCTTCCCTTCAGCATGACCCAATGAAGTAGAGAACCAGGAGAAGAGGAGGAAGAATGCAGGGATTAGT
>NC_041390.1:309123796-309147004 GCF_002162155.2 Triticum dicoccoides | reverse complement strand
GAAGGGCAGCTGCTCCATCAACAAGCAACCGCTGCCCTCCTTCGACAATTCAAGATGGATGGACCCACTTCAAGATGCTCTTCCGCACCACGCGCCTCCGTTACCTACCCCGCGCTATGCATGCAGCATACATGGCTGATGATAAGAGCGCACTATGGGAAGAGTAATTTGGCGGTTTCTACCCCGTGCGTTAAAGCCATTCACGGGCCATCACTGTTGCGGCCCCACCACTCTTGGCTTTACACCACGCGCAGGGAAATCGGAAACCACCCCCAAGATCAAGACTAATGAAGCAGCAACGGAAAACTTCAAAGGGGCCAACCCCTTCAGCAGCCCTGCCTGTGCACTAATTAGTCCCTATCCCGTCGATGCTCAACAGCACGATCGGTGCAGGCCCGAGGGCTTCTGTCTGTCAAGAGAACAAGTGTGAAGCTGGCAAGATAAGCCCGGTAGGCCTTGCCGGGCAGCTGGTGATGTGACACTAAGCGGTGCATTTAATACAGCCTGCCAGCCCATAGAGTTAGGTATGATAGCACTGTTTGCTATCATATGAGTGGGTAATGACTGTTTTGCCACTTTGGTGTAACATCCCAAATTTTCAATTTGGAATGTTATACATTAGATCATCATGCATATCATATTTTATTTTGCATTTTGGTTGATCCTAGAAATTCTACGCAACTCAATGACCCACGAAGAGAGTTGGGGATTTCGTTATTTTCATATTTGAGTTTTCTCAAATTTTGAGAATAGGATCATTTGATTTTATTTATTTTATCATCAATTATTTCTATTACAAAAATATGAGAGAGGGAATAAAATGACTTTCCCAAAATAAAGAAATATTGAGGATTTAATAATAAAATCAAATAAGATTTTATTTCGGAGTTTTTCGATGTTTTATTTGAATTTAGGAAAAAAGTGTGTTTTCCAAAATTGCATTTAGGGCCCAAATAAATGTTCACCTTGTGTGGCTTGATTTTAGAAGCCCGTGAAAATTTATTTCGGAATTTTTGGAGTCCGTTTACTATCTCTTTTATTTTTTCTTCCGAGCGGAATAAAAAAGGAACTGACTTCGGGCCGTACCCGAGCGGGACACCGCCCGGGGGCAGCCTTTAAATAGCGCCACCCCGAACCGCCCCAGCCCACCAGCCCCGCCTCGATCCACGCGCGCCGCGGGAGATGCCGCCGCCGACGATCCCGCCGCCCGAGGTTCGTAGCGCCTCGATTTCCATGCCAAAAAAAAGAGAGAGAGAAAAAATTCGGCGTTCGTCGTTTTTTTTTCTCGGATTAAATCCGTGATTTTTCTGATCGCGATTCCTGATCCGATTTTCGTTTTAATTTAACTTTTCGCTCGTTTATCGGAATCAGGCGATTCAAGCGCCTAGGGATTCGTCTCGAAACCCTCTATCCGTTTAACCAACTTAAACAAGATTTTGCTACTGTAAAATTTGCCCTAGATCCAGATTAGTAGAACGAAGTTGTTTTCTTTCGCCGTTTGATTTTCGTTGCTTCGTTCAATTTGATTCTTTTTGCCAACCGGAGTTCTTAAGTTGAACCTTCTGGTTAGATCTCTTATTTGAGTTTTACCTGTGCATTAGATGAGTACTTATTGTATGCTTGTTTGTTTGTCTGTGATAGAATACCCAGAGTGCGCCGCCTGTTACTTCGAATCGTTAGGTTTCGCAAATCATCAGCAAGGCAAGTAACACTTTGATCATACCTGGGTGAGTGATATCCATGACAGATGTGAGATTGTTAATTAATGGTTTATCTAAGGTGGCAACTTAAACACACATCTGGGTGGATTGAGGCACCTGGGTATTCCAGGACTTGCCTGTTTTCTTTTGGACCGCCACCCAGGCTCAAAGGGGTCATGAGACTATTCATACTAGAAAGTTCCGTGTGCAGCCACAAGCTATTATTGGCTCTAGCATAGTTGACTAAGTCGTGCGAACTCTTACCGTGGTAGACTAGCAGATGTAGGGGATGTAGGTGGTACGGTCTACCCGATCGTAAGGTGCTAGTGCTTCTGAAAGACCATGTCTCGGTCATCCGTCTTCTCAAACACCATGTAGTGCGAGAAACCAAACGGAGGCGATCGAGTCTTGTGGGGAAAAGTGCGCAAACCTCTGCAGAGTGTAATAAACTAATCATGGTTAGTCGTGTCCCCGGTTATGGACATCTTGAGTATCTAGTACTTGGATTTTCATGTGAATCTCAACATGTTACTCTAAATTAATTTTGTTGGGTTATGTTTAATGATGATGCTTAATTGGGATTGAGAATGTTGTCAACCATTCTCAATGTTTAACAACCACCATGATAGTAATTGAATTTATTCCTTCGAAGTAGGGAAAAATTGGCTTTACGCAAAACTGTAACCATAGAGCTTTCCACCAGCCAAATATGCATATAGTATAGTTGTTTCATTCCATTACTCTCTATGTGTTACCTTGCCAGCATATTCCATGTGTTGACCCGTTTTCGGCTGCAACATTAATGTTGCAGACTTTTCAGACGATGATTAAGGAGTTTTTAGGTCGTGGTTCTATACTCAGTGATGCCGTTGGAGTTGATGGACTCACTTATCTTCCAAGCCTTCCGCTGTTATCGTTATTAGATGGCCTTAAGCCATAATTATTGGAATAAGCTCTCTTTTGAGACACTCGATGTAATAAGTGTGTGATTGCTACTCTGTTATAAATCCTCCGAGTACTGTGTGGTGTCAGCATTACTGATCCAGGGATGACACCAGAGCATAGAGATCAGACTGTTTGAGGTCTGGTCGCTACAGAGATGGTATCAGAGCACACGCTGACTGTAGGACATGACCACTAAGCACAAGACCTAGATCACTATTCACTCTCTTCTCTTCTGACCTCTCATCTTTTCTACTCTTTAGGATGGCCGATGCAAGGAACAAGTTCACACAACCGGATGAAGATACACCCTTTGGACGTCACTTGAAGGAAGTCACTAGATACCTGAACATAGGAGTACCAAGCTTCACCGGAACCTACAACGCCACTTTACCTGAAGAAGAGCGCTGGATGATTCAAGTTCAAGTTCCATGAAGGACGTTCATGCCAGTCACTGAGCCCATAGAATTTTATTTTGATGCACCAACTTGGAGTCTAGGAAAGAGCATGGAAGCTCACATCGCCATGGGACGCATTGGAGAAGTCTACCGCAAGGATCTCAAGGATACTATCTACCAGATTTGTGGGCGCCGAGATGAACACTGGGAGATGATCAGCACCAGGAAGGATAGATCAATCGCAGCTTTTATCCAGGAGTTAAATCAGCACATTCGATGACAGGAGAACCAGATGTGCGCCGACATGATAGATCTGAAGAAAGCTAAGACTAGAATCAAGGAACTGGAGGAAGAACTCAAGGCTACACGTGAAGATTATGAAGAGGAAATTGAAGTATTGGTGGAGAAGAATGACGACCTGATCAAGAAGATTGGAATATTTGTGGGAGACCCTACGCCAGTAGATGAAGACGAAGAACCTCAGGAGATTAGCCCGGAAGACTACGTCATCATCGACGGCACCGACTCGGAAGCAGATAGTAGCGATGATGACTATGTTGATGAAGCTGGAGCGGATATCATGGAGTCAACGACCATAGAATATTTCTAGTAGACCACCTTATCAGTAGTAGTAGTCCACCATGTAAATATAGTAGTCTGAGCACTTCTCCGATAGATAGATCGATTGTATGCCCTTGTTTGATTGATTGAAGTGAATTGTTTGCTTTTGCCTCATGTGCATATGGGTAGTGTTTTATCTTTAGACCCCCTCTATTCTTATATCTCATCTTTTCTAAACCCTTAGATGCCTCCGAGACGTGACCCCGGATTTGCCTTTCCACCGGAGCTCACCCAGTTGATCCAGCAGCAGAACACATTGATGCAGTTGCTAGTCCAGAATCAGAATTAGGGGAACAACAACAACAACCCACCATCACCACCACCACCACCTGTTGACCACTTAGCCCGTTTTCTTAGGCTGAATCCGCCGGTGTTTTCCAGTAGCACCGAGCCGATAGTAGCAGATGATTGGCTCTACAAGACAGCTAGGGAGTTGACCACAGCAGGATGCACAGATGTCGAGAAGGTGAAGTTTGCCGCACACCAGTTAGAAGGACCCGCAGCATCATGGTGGGAGAATTTCACAGCCACTTTCCCAGTAGACACTGTCACATGAGACCAGTTTCAGCAGGCTTTTCGTACTGCACATGTTTCAGTAGGAGCTATGGCCATGAAGAAGCGTGAGTTTCGCAACTTGCGCCAGGGAGGAAGAACAATTAGCCAGTATGTGGAGGAATTTAGTAAGCTAGCACATTATGCCCCAGATGACGACGCTATAGATGCAGCTAAGCAGGAGAAGTTTCTGGAAGGACTGAATGATGAGTTGAGCATGCAGTTGATGGTAGCAACCTTCAACAACTACCAGGAGTTGGTAGATCGTGCTCTTATGATTAAAGGGAAGCAGCAGCAAATTGAGAATCGCAAGAGGAAGTATGGACAAGGGAAGTACAATTCAGGAGCTCAGCAGAAGCCACGTTTTACCCGTAGACCGGGAGGACATTTTCAGCATACCCATGGAGGAGGTAGCTCGCATAATCACAATGGCACCAAGAATGGTAATGGCAATGGAGGAAGCAACGGCCAGAACCGCACCAACCCCTCAACCCCAGCCAAGAAGGACCTAAGCCAAGTCACTTGCTTTAAGTGTTCAAAGACAGGACATTATGCCAATGAATGTCCTGAATTACACAATGGAAATAGCAATGGAAGTTCTGGGAATAAGCCGAACCCTTTCAACAGGGGACAGGTGAACCACGTTAGCATGGAGGAGGTTGAAGCTCAGCTCGATGCAGTAATAGGTAAGTTTTTGGTTAAGTCATTTACTACACTCGTTCTTTTTGATACTGGTGCATCGCATTCATACATCTCAAGGGGATTTGTGGATAAGTATAACCTATCAACCCAAGCCCTTAGGTCACCCATGTTAGTAACCTCGCCCGGAGCAGAATATGTGGCTAGTCTATGGTGTGATCGGTTACCATTAAGGATTGGTAACTATGTTTTTCCCTCAGACCTAATAGTATTGGAATCTCAAGGATTGGATGTGATATTAGGCATGGATTGGTTATCAAAGTATGAAGGGAATATTGAGTGTGCTAGTAAGTCAATTTTGCTTACCACACCAGAAGGGAGAAGGATCAAGTATGTATCCCGGCATGAGCCAAAGGGGACTCAAGTAAATTGCCTAACAGGAGTTGTGCAGGAGGAAGTACCAGTGGTAAGGGATTTCCCTAATGTATTTCCAGAGGAGTTGCCAGGCATGCCACCAGATAGAGATATTGAGTTTTTGATTGAGCTATTGCCAGGCACAGGTCCAATATTAAAGAGACCATATAGGATGCCAGCAAAGGATTTGGTGAAAATTAAGAAGCAAATTAAGGAGTTATTGGATAAGGGATATATTCACCCAAGTTCTTCGCCTTGGGGGTCGCCAGTACTACTAGTGGAGAAGAAGGATGGATCGTTAAGGATGGTTGTTGATTATCGAGGAATGAATGAAGTAACGATCAAGAAGAAGTACCCACTACAAATGATCAACGATCTGTTTGATCGATTGCAAGGAGCTAAGGTATTTTCCAAGATCGATCTGCGATCAGGATACCACCAGTTGAAGATTCGAGAACAGGATATTCCGAAGACAGCTTTTACCACCATGTATGGGCTGTATGTGTATACCGTTATGTCATTTGGTCTGACTAACGCACCTGCCTATTTTATGAACATGATGAACAAAGTGTTTATGGAGTTTTTGGATAAGTTCGTCGTAGTGTTCATTGATGATATCCTGGTTTATTCGAAGAATGAAGAGGAACATAAGGAGCATTTGCGTTTGGTACTTGGAAAGCTCAGAGAACATCAATTATATGCCAAGTTCAGCAAATGTGATTTTTGGTTGAAGGAAGTAGGATTCCTCGGACATGTTATATCAGGAGAAGGTATAGCAGTAGATCCCGCTAAAGTTGAAACTGTGACCAAGTGGGAAGCCCCAACAACAGTTGGAGAGATCCGGAGTTTTCTTGGACTCGCAGGATACTACCGAAGATTTATTGAGAATTTCTCAAAGATTGCGAAGCCAATGACGGAGTTGTTAAAGAAGGATACCAAGTTCATATGGACAGAGGAATGTGAGGCTAGTTTCCAGGAGTTGAAGAAACGTTTGGTTACCTCACCAGTGTTGATTTTGCCAGACCAGACCAAAGATTATGAGGTGTATTGTGACGCTTCACGTCGAGGACTTGGAGCAGTGCTTATGCAGGAAGGGAGAGTTATTTTATATGCCTCAAGACAACTGAAGCCTCATGAGTTGAATTATGCCACGCATGATTTGGAGTTAGCAGCCGTAGTGCATGCTTTGAAAACATGGACACATTTTCTCATTGGAAACCATTATGAGGTGTACACGGATCATAAGAGTTTGAAGTACATTTTCACACAGAAGGAGTTAAATCTCAGAAAAAGGAGATGGTTGGAGCTTATCAAGGATTATGATATGAAATTGCATTATCATCCTGGAAAGGCTAATGTAGTAGCTGACGCATTAAGCCGTAAGAGCCATGTCAATACATTAATGATGGGAGAAATACCCAAGGAGTTAGCAGAAAATCTTCGTGAACTATGTTTGGAAATAGTTTTGAGAGGCTATGTAGCAGCATTGGAGATTCAGTCAACTTTGATGGATAGAATCAGAGAAGCTCAGAAAGCTGACAAAGAGATTGCCGCTATAAAGGAGAAATTGAGCAAAGGAAAAGCTAAAGGATTTCGTGAGGATGAGCACGACACCTTATGGTTTGAAGACCGCGTTTACGTGCCCAATGACCCGGAGATCAGGAAGTTGATTTTGCAAGAGGCACATGACTCACCGTATTCAATTCACCCAGGAAATACCAAGATGTATCTGGATTTGAAGGATATTTTCTGGTGGACCAGAATGAAGAAGGATATAGAGGAGTATGTAGCAGTTTGTGATGTATGCCAGAGAGTAAAGGCAGAGCATCAGAAGCCAGCAGGATTGTTACAACCATTGCCGATAACCGAATGGAAGTGGGATAAGCTAGGCATGGATTTTATCACGGGATTACCCAGGACTCGTTCAGGCTATGACTCGATTTGGGTTGTAGTTGATCGATTGACGAAAGTAGCTCATTTCATCCTAGTAAAGACCACTTACACCAGTGCTAAGTTGGCAAAGATATACATGACCAGGATCGTATGTTTGCATGGAGTTCCAAGCAGTATCGTATCAGATAGAGGAACCCAGTTTACCTCAAAGTTCTGGAAGCAGTTGCATGAAACCTTGGGAACCAGGCTAGAATTCAGTACAACTTTTCATCCACAGACAGATGGACAGACTGAGAGAGTTAATCAGATTTTGGAGGATATGCTGAGAGCTTGTGCGCTAGATTATGGATCTAGTTGGGACGATAATTTGCCATATGCAGAGTTCTCTTACAACAACAGTTACCAAACCAGTTTAAAGATGGCCCCTTTCGAAGCCTTGTACGGAAGGAGGTGTAGGACACCGTTGTCATGGGACGAAGTTGGAGACCGTCAGTTGTTTGGACCTGACTTGATTAAAGAGTCTGAACGGAAGGTGAAGTTGATTCGCGATAGGCTCAAGGTAGCCCAGTCCAGACAGAAAAGTTATGCAGATTCTAAACGCAAGGAGACAGTTTACGAAGTCAGAGACAGAGCTTATCTTCGAGTATCTCCACTTCGAGGAACAAAGCGTTTTGGAGTTAAAGGGAAGTTAGCGCCACGATTTGTAGGACCATATCGAGTTTTGGAGCGTATGGGAGAAGTGGCCTACAAGTTGGAATTGCCTGAAGGATTGTCAGGAGTTCATGATGTGTTCCATGTTTCCCAGTTGAAGAAGTGTCATGCGGAGATGGCTGACATACCGTTGAGAGACACAGTGCCTTTGGAAACTATTCAGATGGATAACGATTTGACCTATGAGGAGAAACCAGTTAAGATTCTCGAGTTTGCCAGCTGAGTTACTCGCAGCAAGGTTATCAAGTTTTGCAAAGTTCAGTGGAGCCACCACACAGAGGATGAAGCCACCTGGGAACAAGAGGAATATTTGCTCAAGGACCACCCTCACCTATTTTCTAGCCAACCCGAATCTCGAGGGCGAGATTCATCTTAAGGGGGGTAGGTTTGTAACATCCCAAATTTTCAATTTGGAATGTTATACATTAGATCATCATGCATATCATATTTTATTTTGCATTTTGGTTGATCCTAGAAATTCTACGCAACTCAATGACCCACGGAGAGAGTTGGGGATTTCGTTATTTTCATATTTGAGTTTTTTTAAATTTTGAGAATAGGATCATTTGATTTTATTTATTTTATCATCAATTATTTCTATTACAAAAATATGAGAGAGGGAATAAAATGACTTTCCCAAAATAAAGAAATATTGAGGATTTAATAATAAAATCAAATAAGATTTTATTTTGGAGTTTTTTGGTGTTTTATTTGAATTTAGGAAAAAAGTGCGTTTTTCAAAATTGCATTTAGGGCCCAAATAAATGTTCAGCTTGTGCGGCTTCATTTTAGAAGCCCGTGAAAATTTATTTCGGAATATTTGGAGTCCGTTTAGTATCTCTTTTATTTTTTCTTCCGAGCGGAATAAAAAAACCGAACCGACTTCGGGCCGTACCCGAGCGGGACACCGCCCGGGGCCAGCCTTTAAATAGCGCCGCCCCGAGCCGCCCCAGCCCATCAGCCCCGCCGCGATCCGCGCGCGCCGCCGGAGCCGCCGGCGCCGCCGCCGACGATCCAGCCGCCCGAGGTTCGTAGCGCCTTGATTTCCGTGCCGAAAAAGAGAGAGAGAGAAAAAAATTCGGCGTTCGTCGTTTTTCTTTTTCTCGGATTAAATCCGTGATTTTTCTGATCGCGATTCCTAATCCGATTTTCGTTTTAGTTTAACTTTTCGCTCGTTTATTGGAATCAGGCGATTCAAGCGCCTAGGGATTCGTCTCGAAACCCTCTATCCGTTTAACCAAGTTAAACAAGATTTTGCTACTGTAAAATTTGCCCTAGATCCAGATTAGTAGAACGAAGTTGTTTTCTTTCGTCGTTTGATTTTCGTTGCTTCGTTCGATTTGATTCTTTTTGCCAACCGGAGTTCTTAAGTTGAACCTTCTGGTTAGATCTCTTATTTGAGTTTTACCTGTGCATTAGATGAGTACTTATTGTATGCTTGTTTGTTTGTCTGCGACAGAATACCCGGAGTGCGCCGCCTATTACTTCGAATCGTTAGGTTTCGCAGATCATCAGCAAGGCAAGTAACACTTTGATCATACCTTTTCTACTACCCAGTTTTATTGCATTAGATCAATCCTCACACATTGCATGATTAGGATCTAATTAAATTGTGGGATGGGAAGTAGATGAGGTAGTACCTATTACCTGTTTATTATCAAACCTTTGGGAGTTACTTCTACGTTTGCTTATTATGCCATGCTATGCTAGTAGATGTGGATTGGGTGAGTGATATCCATGACAGATGTGAGATTTTTAATTAATGGTTTATCTAAGGTGGCAACTTAAACACACATCTGGGTGGATTGAGGCACCTGGGTATTCCAGGACTTGCCTGTTTTCTTTTGGACCGCCACCCAGGCTCAAAGGGGTCATGAGACTATTCATACTAGAAACTTCCGTGTGCAGCCACAGGCCATTATGGGCTCTAGCATAGTTGACTAAGTCGTGCGAACTCTTACAGTGTAGACTAGCAGATGTAGGGGATGTAGGTGGTACGGTCTACCCGATCGTAAGGTGCTAGTGCTTCTGAAAGACCATGTCTCGGTCATCCGTCTTCTCAAACACCATGTAGTGCGAGAAACCAAACGGAGGCGATCGAGTCTTGTGGGGAAAAGTGCGCAAACCTCTACAGAGTGTAATAAACTAATCATGGTTAGCCGTGTCCCCAGTTATGGACATCTTGAGTATCTATTACTTGGATTTTCATGTGAATCTCAACATGTTACTCTAAATTAATTTTGTTGGGTTATGTTTAATGATGATGCTTAATTGGGATTGAGAATGCTGTCAACCATTCTCAATGTTTAACAACCACCATGATAGTAATTGAATTTATTCCTTTGAAGTAGGGAAAATTTGGCTTTACGCAAAACTGTAACCATAGAGCTTTCCACCAGCCAAATATGCATATAGTATAGCTGTTTCATTCCATTACTCTCTATGTGTTACCTTGCCAGCATATTCCATGTGCTGACCCGTTTTCGGCTGCAACGTTAATATTGCAGACTTTTCAGACGAAGATTAAGGAGTTTTTAGGTCGTGGTTCTATACTCAGTGATGCCATTGGAGTTGATGGACTCACTTATCTTCCAAGCCTTCCGCTGTTATCGTTATTAGATGGCCTTAAGCCATTATTATTGTAATAAGCTCTCTTTTGAGACACTCGATGTAATAAGTGTGTGATTGCTACTCTGTTGTAAATCCTCCGAGTACTGTGTTGTGTCAGCATTACTAATCCAGGGATGACACCGGAGCACAGAGATCAGACTGTTTGAGGTCTGGTCGCTACATTTGGTGACCCCTTAAACTATAAAAGGAGGCCCATGGGAATCGTATGAGGGGGTTAGAGAATTGGAAACTTGACAAAACCCAAGCCATCATACGCTTGTGGTCACCGTAGCCCTGAATCAGGCCTTGCTAGGCCAGTGTACCACACTCCACCACGTTCATTTCCACCATCAATCCACCAAAGCAGGAGTAGGGTTTTACGCCTCACGGCTACACGAACCTGGGTAAACTTCTTGTGTGCTTTGCGCTGTGCTACCGCGCGCTGGTCTGCTCTTTGTGCAACGCGACGTCCCTCGCCGAACCAGCAAGGGGCCACCCGGTCCCGTAGGTGGCCGTGGACATCCCGTGACAGTGCCACACCTACTTCATACATACAAAGATGAATCATCTCCTTTACATGTGTCCACTTGTACCTTTCGAGGATGGTATACTACTTGACACCTCTCTCGTGTGCATACTTAGGTGTGAGTGGAGCTACACATTCATCGAGGAGGAGTCCAAGAAGAAGTGATGAGAACATCAATACCATTGTTACACCCACGACCCCTACTGCTACATATACTGGACCAATTACTAGAGCTCGTGCACGCCAATTAAATTATCAGGTACTTTCGTTTCTTGGTAATGACTCTAAAGTTCATGAGAATATGATGCTACCTAAATTGGATACATTTGTTTTGCTTACAAATGAAGGGCCTGGCATGGATAAGACAGACGAACACTAGAGCAAGACCAAGCATGGAGATGATGGCATGCGCAAGGGGAACAAGAACAGAGTCACAAGTGATGATTTCAGGACTTTGAAGGAACCATAAGGAGTGCATGAAGCCTTGGACGAAATATATACAAGATGCCACTTCATAAATTTCGTCCAGAGACTATTCTAGGTGTTGCGTCATCTTATTATTGGGCCAGGCCTATGTAATTTCAAAATTCTTAATTATAGGCTGTTTTAGAGTCCGTATGTGTGGGAAAACAAGAGTTAGGGTTGGTTTTAGACCCTTCCTCCAAGGGCCACAAAATCCCCCCCCCCTCTTCCTCCATATATATAGCCCTTAGGGCGTCGTTTAGACTTTGGATTTTGTTTAGATTAAAAGTTCGCCATAGCTGCAACTTCACGTACTTCGTTGTTTAACGACCAGACCAAGGTGTTTCACCTTGATCAATAAAGCTTTCATCTTATGATGAGGACATCAATACCATTGTTACACCCACAGCCCCTTCTGCTATACACACTGGACCAATTACTCGAGCTCGCGCACGCCAATTAAATTATCAGGTACTTTCGTTTCTTGGTAATAATTCTAATGTTCATGAGAATATGATGCTAGCTAAATTGGATACATTTGTTTTGCTTACAAATGAAGGGCCTGGCATGGATAAGAGGGATGAACACTGTAGCAAGGCAAAGCATGGAGATGATGGCACGCGCAACGGGATCATGAACGGAGTTACAACTGATGATTTCAGGACTTTGAAGCCACCATAAGGAGTGCATGAAGCCTTGGACGAAATATACAAGATGTCACTTCATAAATTTCATCCAGAGGCTGTTCTAGGTGCTGCGTCACCTTATTATTGGGCAAGGCCCATGTATTTTCGAAATAATTAAGTGTAGGCTGTTTTTAGAGTCCGTATGTGTGGGGAAACAAGAGTTAGGGTTGGTTTCGGACCCCTCCTCCAAGGGCCACGAAATCCCCCCCCCCTCTTCCTCCATATATACAGCCTTTAGGGCGTCGTTTAGACTTTGGGTTTTGTTTATATTAAAGTTCGCCATAGCTGCAACTTCGCGTACTTCGTTTGTGTTCAACGACCAGACAAAGGCATCACAGAACCCCACCTTGATCAATAAATCTTTCCTGTTATTTTCGCAATATCCAGATTGCAATCTCAGTTTCTTGCTTGTTCTTCGTTTGCCTGCAGGAAACAGACCTTCATGGTCAGGTTGATCATGCTCCGGCGTGGTCAATAACCTCTCAGAGTTGGTTTAGCGATTGCTAAGGCGCGACGTCCTCGCACGTTCGTAGTCGGATCGTCAAAGTCGACTTCCTACAAAATGATAGCCACCATCTCATTGAAAGACGGGACACCTTTGCCTCTATCATCTTATATTCGCAATATCCAGATCACAATCTCAGTTTCTTGCTTGTTCTTCGTTTGCTTGCAGGAAATAGACCCTCGTGGTCAGGTTGATTGTGCTCCGGCGTGGTCAATAACCTCTCGGAGTTGGTTTAGCTATTGCTAAGGCGCGACATCCTTGAACATTCGCAGTCGGATCTTCAAAGTCTACTCCACCGAAACGATAATCACCTTCTCATCGAAAGATGGGACACCTTTGCCTCTATCAAGAAGAGAACATCTACACCATCCAATAGGGAGCCTGGAAGCAAAGAGGGAACTGCAAATAAGAAGGCAGCAGCTCCCAGGAAACCCCGTGCGCACAGGCCTCTCCGACCCAGTGCCCACGGGCCTCCCAGGCTGGCGGTCCTGAAGACCCCGCGCACACGGGCGAGTACCGTGCCCACAGGATGCCCGTGTCCATGGACCTCATGGACCCCGTGCACACATGCTCATGCATCAGGTCTCTGGAAACCCTGTGCGCACGAGCTCCACTTACCCCGTGCGCATGGGGCCCCTATGTTGCTGAGGGCTTTGCCCATGTAATGTCCATTTTGCCACTGCTTACCCCTTCATCCCCTAGGACTATATATACTCCTTCACCTCCTCCATTTAGACTTAGCTAAGAATAGATCTAGACATTAGAGCTTAGCTCATGTATCTCCCCTTGTGGGATTCCTCTTAAGAGAGAGACACTCCATTGGAGTTCAAGGCCTCCATTGGAGAAGACCCCTAGTGGATAAAGCCACCATCTAGGGAAGGATCTATCTAGATCATCAAGCCCTCATCTCCTTCATAGGATTTGGGATGAACTCTATCATGTATCTTGTTTCCCTTTTATTGTTCATGTACCTTGTGGATCTTGTGTGGATTTGAGTCTTGTGGATGAGTGATTTGGACTAGTTCTTGGGTGTTCCTCCTCTTTCCCCCCTTGTGTTCTTCTTGTTCTTGGGGATTCCCCCTCCAATTCGTGAAAGATCCCATCTTAGGGTTCCACCTTTGCCTCTGTCAAAAGACGGGACACCTTTTCCTTTATCAAGTGGTATAAGATTTCCAGGTTGCTCGGTGAGATTTTACAGTTTTTTGTAATTTAGGACAAGTCTGTTCTGCATACCTACAGTCCATGAAAAAGCCAAAAAATTAGGGTTAGTTCATCATATCCTAACCAATCTGAGCCTTTGCATAATCTTTTTAGGGTTTTCATTGTTGAATTTGCAGTTGCATTGTCGTGTCTAGTTTCCGCTCTTAGTGTCTAGTCCTTTAGAGTTTCGAGTTCTATTCACAAGTTGTCACGCCGCCGCCGCACAGTACAGTCGTTGAGTGTTTATTCAACTTTGCATCTCTGAATTGATTATTGCTCAAAAAATTTCTACCATATCATAAGCCTTCCTAGCTCCACATACATCTACGTCATGCATTTGACACCACCTGGCAATCGCTCTGTCCAAGCTTTGAGAGTTTTGACTACAACGGTTGCCAATCACCACCTGCTGCTGGGTAAGAACTGGTAAGAATTTGAGATTCGCTTGACAGATTTGTGACACACCACCACCACCACCACTTCCTAGTAGTCTGTAGGATCATATTCTTGTGTGTTTCTATTACCGCTAACCATGATAGGACCACAAGCCGAAGAGATTGACTGGGAGAACATGATGAAGAAGGAGCTTCATGATAAATTTCAGCAAATGTTGAGTCAACAGGTAGAAGACGTCATGGCCACCTTCGGAAAGGCACTAGAGAGGATTGATGACGTTGAGAGGACAAATGACACCAAGTTGGACGCCATGTTCGATGAAGTACTCACGCGTCTTCCACAACCACCACCCGTTGCACCTATTGCCCCTCTATATCAACAACAACACCAACAACAACATTGCCTTCCAAATCAAGTGGGATGAGCAGTGCGCGTTCCCCTTGAGCCTGGTCAAAATTATGGTGCCGATGTACCTACTGTTGATACTTCTGCAGCTCCTGCTGCTACTGCAGAGGTAGAGGACCATTACGAGGATGAGGTTGATCAAAATCAGAACTATGTGCAACCACCACCACCACCAAGTCGTCCTCATGCATATCATCGCAACGGTAGGGCTACACCACCACCTGAGGTACGAGATCATGACCATCTTCCTAAAAGGAAATTGAATATTCCACCATTTGAGGGTAGATATGTTCCTGATATATATCTTACTTGGGAGTTAGAAACTGAACAACGTTTTACATGTTTACAACATCCCAAGGAGAGATGTGTTCCTGCTGCTGTTTGTGCTTTCACTAGTTTCCATGTGTTTGGTGGTCTGACCATTGTAGATTATATCCTATTCCAGCTAATTGGGCTGCTTTGAAAAATGCTAAGCATACTCGTTGGGTTCCACCATATTATCAATGTGAATTGCTTCAAAAACTGTACCATTTGAGACAAGGAAAAAATTCTGTAGAAGAATATTATCAGGAATTACAAATTGGTACAATTATGCTTGTACGTTAGATGTGATCAATAAAGCTTTCATCTTATATTCGCAATATCCAGATCGCAATCTTAGTTTCTTGCTAGTTCTTCGTTTGCTTGCAGGAAATAGACCCTCGTGGTTAGGTTGATCGTGCTTCGGCGTGGTCAATAACCTCTCGGAGTTGGTTTATCGATTGCTAAGGCGAGACGTCCTAGCACGTTCATAGTCGGATCGTTAAAGTGTACTCCATCGAAACGATAATCACCTTCTCATCAAAAGACGGGACACCTTTGCCTCTATCAAGAAGAGAACATCTACACCATCCAAGAGGGAGCCTGGAAAGCGGAGAGGGAAGGCCAAGAAGAAGGAAGCAGCTCCCAGACGACCCTGTGCGCACGGGCCCCTCCGACCCCGTGCCCACGGGCCTCCCAGGCTCGCGGTCCTGAAGACCCCGTGCGCACGGGTGAGTACCGTGCCCACGGGACCCCCGTGTCCATGGGCCTCTCGGACCCCGTGTGGACGGGCTCATGCGTCAAGTCTTTGGAGACCCGTGTGCACGGGCTCCACTTACCCTGTGTGCACGGGGCCCCTGTGTGTTACTGCGGGCTTTGCCCATGTAATGTCCATTTTGCCCCTGCTTACCCCTTCGTCCCCTAGGACTATATATACTCCTTCACCTCCTCCATTTTAGACTTATCTAAGAATAGATATAGACATTAGAGCCTAGCTCATATATCTCCCATTATGGGATTCCTCTTGAGAGAGAGACACTCCATTGGAGTTTAAGGCCTCCATTGGAGAAGATCCCTAGTGGATGAAGCCCCCATCTAGGGAAGGATCTATCTAGATCATCAAGCCCTCATCTCCTTCATAGGATTTGGTATGAAGTCTTTCATGTATCTTGTTTACCTTTGATTGTTCATGTACCTTGTGGATCTTGTGTGGATTTGAGTCTAGTGGATGTGTGATTTGGACTTGTTCTTGAGTGTTCCTTCTCTTTCCCCCTTGTGTTCTTCTTGTTCTTGGGGATTCCCCCTCCAATTCGTGAAAGATCTAATCTTAGGGTTCCACCCTACAACAGATTACCTATACCCGCAACTGTTGTGGTAGTAATTTGTGAGCCACGAGGACTCAACAATCCCATTACCAAGGGTATCAAGACTAACAAAGCTTAATGGGTATGAAATGGATGAGTGGTGAGGTTGCAGCAACACTAAGCATTGTATGTTGGCTAACTTATGAGTACAAGAATAAGTTGAGAAACTACGCAACGGTCGCGCACTAGTAATGATCAAGAAGTGATCCTGAAACTACTTACAAGTCAAACATAACCCCACTGTGTTCTCTTCTCGACTCACTTGAAAAGAGACATTCAGGTTTACACACGTAGTTGGTGTATTTTAATTCGGATCTGGTGTCAAGTACTCTACTACCGGATATTAAAAATTCCCATCTGCCACATAACCGCGGGCATGGCTCTCGAAAGTTTAAACCCTGCAAGGGTGTCCCAACTTAGTCCATCACAAACTCTCACGATCAATGGAGGAAAATCCTCCTCCCAGGACAACCCGATCAAGCTCGGGATCCTGGTTCACAAGACATTCTGACAATGGTAAAACAAGCCCAGCAAGACATCTCGGCATGCCGACACCCTGATAGTAGCCGCGCGTATCTCGTCTCAGGCAACGACCGGATGAACACTACGTACAGCGACCGAAAACCCCGGGTGAAGGGGTGGCACCACAAGTGGCTCTGTTTCGGACCAACACTCACGAGGAGCACTGGCCTAGGGGGTTGCTTAAGAGACCTCGGGGGCCGGCATGTCCCTATGCAAGTTTTAGTTGTTATTAGGCAAATGGAAAACCAATATTGGGCCTTGCTGTAACACCCCGTATGTAACATGCCTTATTTGTATTCCAACTCTTGCCATTTCTGGCACAAAGTTATGATATTTATAACTCATATCGTGTCATCATGTGCATTGCATTTGAATACGTGTTCGTCTCATGCATTCGAGCATTTTCCCCGTTGTCCGTTTTGCATTCCGGCGCTCCTATGTCCTCAAGTGTCCCTTTCTACCTATTTTCATGTGCGGGTGTTAAACGTTTTCGGATTGGACCAAGACTTGCCAAGCGGCCTTGGTTTACTACCGGTAGACCGCCTGTCAAGTTTCGTGCCATTTGGACTTCGTTTGATACTTCAACGGTTAACCGAGGGACCGAAAAGGCCTCGTGTGTGTTGCAGCCCAACACCCCTCCAAAGTAGACCAAAACCCACCTAAACCTCCTCCATCATCTAGGCCGTTCGATCACGATCGCGTGGCCGCAAACCGTGCTCAATTTGGAGCCTCCTAGCTCCCTCTACCTATAAATTTAGAACCCCTCCGAAATTTTCGGGTCATTTCTACCCTAACCTAGCTCCTCTTCCTCTCGCCGCGTCGGACACGTCCGGTCCGGCCGGACGAAACCGCCGACGCCGCCCGCGCCCAACCAGGGCGTGACACATGTCCTCCCAGGCGCCCCACTTCGCCGCCTCGCCCGCGCCGGCCCGCAGGCCCAGCGCCGGCCCCCGAGTGCCCGAGGCCGCGCCGCCTGCCTCCTTCACTCCCCGCCGCCCGTGCCTCGTTGCGCCGCCTCACCGCCGCCATCGCCGGCCGCTGCCTCGCCGCGCGCTGCCGTCGCGTCCGGTCGCCATGCGCCGCCTCCATGCCGGCTCCACGCCGCCCCTCGTCGCCCCTTGCCGCCCCGACCTGATCCGGCCAAGGGAGGACCGGATCCAGCGATCCTCGACAACTCTGGCGACGCCCCGCACTGTTCCGACGAAATCTCCAACGGACCTCGAAGTCCGTGCCCCGAATCCAGATCTGGATCGGTTGACTTTTTGTCCTAACCCTAATTTTTTGCATATGTTCATCGCATCATAACTCTGCAACCGTGACTCCGTTTTGGGCGCGTAGCATATCAAATTATTCGTCTCGACGAGTACTTCATTTCATCTCATTGCATCATGTTCATTTGAGCTCATCTTGATGCCCTAAATGCTTTTGGAAGAGTGCTAGTTTCTGTTAGTTTCAGATTCATATCAAAAATTGGACATTTGTCATTTTTGCCATGATTAATGTGTGCCTCCTATGAACTTGAGCCCTACATGAGTTTTGATGTATGCCACACCATCTTTACAGGGATGTATGCCATGTATTTTTGTGATCTCTGTGGTGACTAGCACAAGCATGCAAAGTAGCCCTCTTAATGTTGCTGATTCCAGGGACTTAGAAATATTCTAAGTCTTTGTCCTGTTAATATTTTTTATGCCATGTAATCGTGTTGCTACAGAGTGATCCATGCCTCTTTTGGGCATGATCAGTTACGATGTTTTGTAGATATTGTGGTGCTCTAACCATTCATGTCTTTGTTTGAATTTATGGAGCACCCTAGCTTGAGTCAATCGAGCTCTACTTTTGCTATAAAATGTTCCTGGCAGAATGTTTACATGTTAAATATTTTTGTCGAGCTTGTTGTAGTTGATCCATGCATGATATGTTGTTTTTCTTGCCATGTTTAGCTTCTATGCCATGTCTACTTGCTGGTTGTATGCTTATTTTGTCATGCAATGCCTTGTGGTGAGTGCATCGAGCTCGTAAACATGCCTACTTGATATCTGTTTTGCCATGTTCCAGTTTTTCACTAAGTCTGAATCTGTTAACGATAATTGCTATGTTCACATGGTTGCCATTGTATTTTCTGACCCCATTTGGCTTATTGTCAGTAAGGGACTTTTGTTGTATACTTTGAGTAGCTTCATGCGATGCTTTGCTTTGCCATGATATGTTCCTGTAGCATGTAGTTATCTTGCTCTAAACATTGCTTCCTGATGTTAAATTCCTGACATGTTTATTTCACTAAGTCTATAACCTGATATCTTTTGCACTTTTGCCATGCTTGTTTGAACTTGCTATTGAGTGAATTAGCCGTAGCTCAGTGTTCATATTTTGTCAAGCATATTGAGTGGATACCTTCCATGTATTTTGTTGCTATGTTAGAGTGCAGTAGCTTGTTGTTCTTGATGCATTTAGGTGGCCTCGTGCTGTTTACCACAGATCGGTGCCATATTTGTTTTGCTTGTCATTTCCAAACCGTGCATCCGATTCCGGTGATCTTTATATCGATTTCGTCCGAAATCAACTCCTCTTTACAGTGGCACTCTTGGTTTTCCAAGTTGAGGACAGGTTCAATAATTCCTTTCCGAAACATGCATAGGCATCGCATATCGCATCCCGCATATCATGACATGTTTCGCGTCATGTTGCTTGTGCATTGCACGTGGTTGATTGTGTCTCCCTTTGCTTGTGTTCTTGATTTGCGTAGAGCCGGGAGACAAGTAAGTGATCGAGGAACCCGTTGAGTACGCTTACGAGGATCAAGCTAACATCAACTCGGAGAACTTTGCAGGCAAGATGACCATACCCTCGAAATCACTTCTATCTTTGCTTGCTAGATACTCGCTCTTTTTATATGCCTATGCTACGGTACCTACCACTTTCTTATCATGCCTCCCATATTGCCATGTCAAACCTCTAACCCACCTTGTCCTAGCAAACCGTTGTTTGGCTATGTTACCGCTTTGCTCAGCCCCTCTTATAGCGTTGCTAGTTGCAGGTGAAGATTGGAGTTTGTTCCTTGTTGGAACATGTTTATTGTTGGAATATCATTATTATATCTTGTCTATTTCAATGCACCTATATACTTGGTAAAGGGTGGAAGGCTCGGCCTTATGCCTGGTGTTTTGTTCCACTCTTGTCGCCCTAGTTTCTGTCATACCGGTGTTATGTTCCTTGATTTTGCGTTCCATACACGGTTGGGTTATAATGGGAACCCCTTGATAATTCGCCTTGAATAAAACTCCTCCAGCAAGGCCCAACCTTGGTGTTACCATTTTCCACCTAGCCCTTTTTTCCCTTTGGTTTCGCGGACTCAAGGGTCATCTTTATTTTAACCCCCCGGCCCAGTGCTTCTCTAAGTGTTGGTCCAACCTAGCGATGTCCGGGGCTACCAGGGGCAACTCTGGGCTGGCCTAACTGACGTTTGGCTCATCTGATGTGCCCTGAGAACGAGATATGTGCAGCTCCTATCGGGATTTGTCGGCACATTCGGGTGGCTTTTCTGGTTTAGTTTTACCATTGTCGAGATGTCTTGTAACCGGGATTCTGAGTCTGATCGGGTTGTCTTGGGAGAAGGAATATCCTTCGTTGATCGTGAGAGCTTGTGATGGGCTAAGTTGGGACACCCCTGCAGGGATTTGAACTTTCGAAAGCCATGCCCGCGGTTATGGAAAGATGGGAGTTTGTTAATGTCCGGTTGTAGATAACCTGAAACTTAACTTAATTAAAATGAATCAACAGAGTGTGTGGCCGTGATGGTCTCTTTTTGGTGGAGTCCGGGAAGAGAACACGGTCTCGTGTTATGCTTGAACATAGGTTGTGCTAGGATCACGTCTTGATCATAGTTGATCGACCATACCTTTGCTTTCTCTTCTCGCTCTCATTTGCGTATGTTAGCCACCATATATGCTAGTCGCTTGCTGCAGCTCCACATCATACCTTTTACCCTTCCTATAAGCTTAAATAGCCTTGATCGCGAGGGTGAGAGATTGTTGAGTGCCCGTGACTAACAGATTACTTCGAAAACCAGATGCAAGGACCGATGATACCGCTCCAGGTGATTCGATTGAGCTCAAGTGGGAGTTCGATGAGGACTCAGGACGATACTACGTTTCCTTTCCAGACGATCAGTAGTGGTGCCCAGTTGGGTCGATCGGGGACTTTGTCGCATTTGGCGTTGTTCTTTATTTTGATTCTGTAGTCGGACCTTGATTTTATCTGGATGAATGTAATGATATTTATGCTATTGTGTGACGTGGCGAGTGTAAGCCAACTATGTATCTTTTTTCCTTATTCATTACATGGGTTGTGTGAAGATTACCTCACTTGCGACATTGCTTACAATGCGGTTATGCCTCTAAGTCGTGCTTCGACACGTGGGAGATATAGCCGCATCATGGGCGTTACAAGTTGGTATCAGAGCCTTCCCCGACCTTAGGAGCCCTTGCTTGATCGAATCATTGGCGTTGTTGAGTCTAGGAAAATGTTTTGAGTCATTTAGGATTATATATATCGGAGAGTAGGATTCTTTTTACTCCTCAGTCCCTTCGTCGCTCTGGTGAGGCATCCTGACATAGAGTTTTGACTCTTCTCTTCTCAAATTTTACTAATTTTTTTAGGATCACGTGGGTATCTTGGAATCGTTCTGATGGTGTTGTGACGAGAACATTGTTCTTGGTGCGTCCTGACATTTAGGGGTTGTGGCAGTGTCCCGGGGAGTTGAGCTCCGAGGTGTTGTCGTCACAATTTTATCATTGCAATTCTAGAATACATGAGTTTCGCCAACATCGAAAATCTCTTTTATGCAGTTGTTGCTGAGATAACCTCGACGCCACCCAGTACTGGGGCGGGAGTTCGGGAGTATTGCCATAACTCGTATAACGGATGCTTTTCGAAGGTTGAGGTAAATGATTTCCGAAGGTTTCTTGGTTATGTGTTGAAGGATGGATACAGCTGGATGTAAGATTTGCTAGCTTTGGGTGAGATATTATGCTTGCCCTGTATCCCCGACACCTGATTGCATAACCGGAAAGGTTCGGGAGTTTCACAGGTGGGAATTCATGTAGCTCTAGTATTTCTTCCGCGGATATTTGGTTTGTGATTGGGTAATCCTCACCAAGTATTTGTTCATATCCGTACCTTGTTGTTTTATTCATCTACCTCTATCTAAGTGGCTTCTCAATTTATGGAAGTGTGACCATTTCAATTGGAATTCATATGTTCATTTTGTTCCGATGTTAAGACTATATGTTGCAATTTCGATCCTTTTGATTCAGCATGAATATATGTCTGTCAAGATGCTAACGGATGTCACCCTCTTCAGGATGGCTCCTCCAACGCGTCAGAATCCTGAACCGCCGCCACCACCTCCACCTCCGGAGGCATGGCAAGCTGTGATGGCCGCTACCAATGCCAACACGCAGCTGATCATTCAAATTTTGCAAGAGCGCAACCAAGGGAACCAAGGCCATGGCAACAATCAGAATCAGTTTACTACACTCAACCAGTTCCTCCAAACCAGCCAAAGACCTTCAGTAACTGTGTCGAGGCAACAGACGCTGATGATTGGCTCGTGGATATCTACAAGCATTTCGAGTGCAGCAAGGTCAGGCCTGAGGACTTTGTCAAGTTTGCCTCGTTTCAACTGAAAGACCAAGCTGCAGAATGGTATCAGCAATACAAAGATTCTAGAGGAGGTCGTGTGATTACCTGGGATGAATTCCGTCAAGACTTCAAAGCTCACCACATTCCTTAGAGTGTTGTTGAGCGCAAGCGTGAGGAATTCCGCAACTAGAAGCAAGGCAGCTTGTCTGTTTACTAGTATAACAACATGTTCCAAAAGCTCGCTCATTTCGCTAAGCAAGACGTACCTGACGAGAAGAGCATGATTTATCAGTTCAGAGGTGGCCTTAGAGAAGATCTCCAACTAGCTCTCGTGCTTTTTGAGCCACAGAAGTATGATGAGTTTTACAACATGGCACTGAAACAAGATTATGCTCAACTCAAGTGTGATGCTTCCAAGAAGCGAGTCAGGGATGCAACACCTTCTTCCTCAACTCAAGTGGTGACTAAGCAGCAAAAGTATTGGTTGCCTCCTCCTCCTCCATTCCATCAGCCTTATCAGCAGAAGAGCAAAGGTGGCAATGGATCTTCCCACCCACCCAACCCAGGCTTTCAGAACAAGACTTCGTCTCATGCTCCAAGATCAAGTGCTCCGTATCACCGTCCGCTCTCGGAGGTCACATGCAACAAGTGTCAGCAGAAGGGTCACTATGCCAACAAATGCTTCAATTAGAGGCGTCTTCCTCCTCCTCCTCCTGTGA
>NC_041390.1:309066837-309123356 GCF_002162155.2 Triticum dicoccoides | reverse complement strand
CTTCTTCCTCAACTCAAGTGGTGACTAAGCAGCAAAAGTATTGGTTGCCTCCTCCTCCTCCATTCCATCAGCCTTATCAGCAGAAGAGCAAAGGTGGCAATGGATCTTCCCCCCCACCCAACCCAGGCTTTCAGAACAAGACTTCGTCTCATGCTCCAAGATCAAGTGCTCCGTATCACCGTCCGCTCTCGGAGGTCACATGCAACAAGTGTCAGCAGAAGGGTCACTATGCCAACAAATGCTTCAATTAGAGGCGTCTTCCTCCTCCTCCTCCTGTGAGGTCTGCTAGCACTGCAGTGGTCAAGCATAACCCCAAGTCTGCTATGATCAACATGATGAACACAGCTCAGGCAAAGGACTCGTCAGATGTGATTATGGGTAACCTTTTTGTTAGCGATATTCCTGCAAAAGTTCTTTTTGACACTGGTGCATCTCTGTCATTCATATCGAAGCCTTTTGCATCCATGCACGATTTGGATACTGTTGATTTGCCAAAGACGATAGCGGTTTCCTCTCCGGGTTTGTTCATGAACACCAAAATGATGGCTCTGGATGTTACTATCACATTGGGTGACTATAAGTTTCTATCCTCTCCAGGGGTTCTTGGTAACTCGGATATTGATCTTATTCTCGGAATGGACTGGCTTTCTAAGCACAAGGCTCAGGTAGATCGTGCTGCCAGGCAGATTCAATTGACACTTTCGTCTGAGGATGTAATCGTCTTTGCCGCTCGTGATAATACCATTCGACTGTTTTCTCTCAACGAGAAGGGCGAGCTAGATGCCATCTCTCAGATTCCAGTCGTTTGTGAATATCAAGACATCTTTCCAGAAGAGCTTCTAGGAATGCCTCCATACCGGCCAGTTGAATTCGTCATCGATCTTGAGCCTGGCACGGAACCTGTTTGCAAACGTCCTTACAAGCTTGGACCTGAAGAATTGAAGGAGCTGAAGAAACAAGTCGATATTCAAGAGCGAATGGGCCTCATCCGACCAAGTTCTTCTCCATGGGGTTGTGGTGTTCTTTTTGTCAAGAAGAAGGATGGAACGGACCGACTTTGTGTCGACTACCGTCCATTGAACAAGAAGACCATAAAGAACAAGTACCCACTTCCCAACATCAATGAGCTGTTTGAACAACTCAAAGGTGCTCAAGTTTTCTCCAAGCTTGATCTCCATATGGGCTATCATCAAATTCGCATTTGTGAAGAAGATATCCCTAAGACATCTTTCAGAACAAGCTATGGTTCATATGAATACACTGTCATCTCTTTCGGCCTCGTCAATGATCCTCCAACATTCTCTCGCATGATGAACTTCATCTTCAACGCCTACACAAATGACTTCGTCTTGGTCTATCTCGATGACATTTTGGTCTTTTCCAAGAACAAGGAGGATCATCCCAAGCATTTGAGATTGGTGCTGTATAAACTCAGAGAACATCAGTTCTATGCGAAGTTTTCAAAGTGTGAGTTTTGGCTCGATGAGGTTCTCTACCTTGGGCATATCATCTCAGCCAACGGCATAGCTATTAATCCTGAGAAGGTGTCTGCAATTGTGAATTGGGAACCACCTCAGAATATGAAGCAACTCTGCAGCTTCCTTGGGCTCGCAAGCTATTGTCGAAGGTTCGTTGAGAACTTCTCAAAGATCGCGAAGCCGCTTTCCAACCTTCTCCAGAAGCATGTGAAGTATGTCTGGTCGCCTGAATGTGACATCACTTTCAACAACCTGAAAGAGAAGTTAGTCACTGCTCCAGTTCTGACTCTTCCTGATGAATCCAAACCATTTGAAGTTTTCTGTGATGCTTCCTTCAAGGTCTTGGTGCAGTGTTGATGCAAGAGAAGAAAGTTGTGGTCTATACCTCTCGCCAGTTGAAGCCCAACGAAAAGAACTACCCCACTCATCACCTCGAGTTGGCGGCAATTGTCCATGCTCTTTTAACATGGAGACATCTCTTATTGGGAAGAAAAGTGGACATCTTCACTGATCACAAGAGTCTCAAGTACATCTTCACTCAGCCAAACCTCAACCTCAGGCAGACTTGTTGGGTCGAGATGATTCAAGAGTATAATCCGAGTATCGAATATACTCCTGGCAAGGCCAATGTTATTGCTGACGCATTGAGCAGGAAGGCTTACTACAACAGTTTGATTCTCAAGCCTTACTAACCGGAGCTTTGTGAAGCTTTCTGCAAACTCAATCTACAAGTTGTTCCTCAAGGATTTCTTGCCAACCTCCAAGTCTCTCCTACTTTGGAAGATCAGATTCGTGAGGCTCAACTTCTTGATGCTATGGTGAAGAAGGTGAAGATTGGGATTGCCAAGAGTCAACCCAAGTACAAGTGCTATCGTCTTGATGACAAGGATACTCTATTCTTCGAGGATCGCATTGTGGTGCCTAAGGGTGACCTTCGTAAATTCATTATGAATGAGGCTCACAATTCACTCCTTTCTATCCACCCTGCAAGTACAAAGATGTACAAGGACCTCAAGCAGTCGTATTGGTGGACTCGTATGAAGCGCGAGATTGCTCAGTTCGTGAATGAATGTGATGTCTGCAGAAGAGTGAAAGCAGAACACGAACGACCAGCTGGTGTCCTCCAACCTCTTTCCGTTCTAGAATGGAAGTTTGACCATATTGAGATGCACTTCGTGACTGGATTTCCAAAGTCCAAGCGTGGGAATGATACTATCTTTGTTGTCATCGACAAGCTCACTAAAGTGGCTCATTTTCTTCCTATCAAAGAATCTATCACAGAAGCTCAGTTGGCAGAGCTATATACCTCCAGGATTGTCTCCTTGCACCGCATTCCGCAGTTGATATCTTCAGATCGTGGCAGCATCTTTACCTCCAAGTTCTGGGATTCTTTTTAGAAGGCCATGGGCACCAACATTCGCTTCAGCACAGCCTTTCATCCTCAAACTAGTGGCCAAGTCGAGCGAGTTAATCAGATTCTTGAAGATACGCTCAGGGCATGTGTCATTTCTTTCGGTATGAAGTGGGAAGATTGTCTTCCATATGCCGAGTTCTCCTACAACAACAGCTTCCAAGCGAGTTCGGGCAAGGCCCCATTCGAGATTCTCTACGGCAGGAAGTGTCGTACTCCTCTTAACTGGTTAGAGACTGGTGAATGTCAACTTCTTGGAAATGACTTGATCACAAAGGCTGAAGAAATGTGCAAAGTCATTCGTGAAAATCTCAAAGCCGCACAATCGTGCCAGAAGAGTTACTATGATAGCAAGCATCGTGACTTGGCTTTCGAGATCGGAGACCATGTCTACCTCTGCATCTCTCCGATGAAAGGTACCCGTTGCTTCGGTATCAAAGGGAAGCTTGCCCCGAGATACGTGGGTCCTTTCAAGATCATTGGCAAAAGAGGCGATCTCGCCTATCAACTTGAGCTTCCGTCCAACTTTGCAAACGTGCACGACGTGTTTCACGTGTCTCAACTCCGCAAGTGTTTCAAGACTCCTGACCGCACCATCAACTTTGAAGAGATTGATCTCCAAGAAGACCTTTCTTATCATGAGCATCCCGTTGCTATTCTTGAAGAAACTGAGCGTAAGACTCGCAACAAGTCTATCAAACTCCTGAAAGTCAAGTGGTCACATCATTCCAACCGTGAAGCCACCTGGTAACGCGAGGATCACCTCAATTCTGAGTACCCGGAGTTTTTCCAGTCCAAGATCTCGGGACGAGATCCTTTTGTAGTGGTGGAGTGTTGTAACACCCTGTATGCAACCTGCCTTATTTGTATTCCAACTCTTGCCATTTCTGGCACTAAGTTATGCTATTTATATCTCATATCATGTCATCATGTGCATTGCATTTGCATATGTGTTCGTCTCATGCATTTGAGCATTTTCCCCGTTGTCTGTTTTGCATTTCGGCGCTCCTATGTCCTCCGGTGTCCCTTTCTACCTCTTTTCATGTGCGGGTGTTAAACGTTTTTGGATTGAACCGAGACTTGCCAAGCGGCCTTGATTTACTACCGGTAGACCGCCTATCAAGTTTCGTGCCATTTGGATTTCGTTTGATACTCCAACGGTTAACCGAGGGACCAAAACGGCCTCGTGTGTGTTGCAGCCCAACACCCCTCCAAAGTCGCCCAAAACCCACCTAAACCTCCTCCATCATCTAGGCCGTTCGATCACGATTGCGTGGCCGCAAACCGTGCTCAATTTGGATCCTCCTAGCTCCCTCTACCTATAAATTTAGAACCCCTTCGAAATTTTCGGGCCATTTCTACCCTAACATAGCTCCTCTTCCTCTCGCCGCACAGGACACGTCCGGTCCGGCCGAATGAAACCGCCGCCGCCGCCCGCGCCCAACCAGGGTGTGACACGTGTCCTCCCGGGCGCCCCACTTCGCCGCCTCGCCCACGCTGGCCCGCAGGCCCAGCGCCGGCCCCCGAGGACCCGAGGCCGCGCCGCCCGCCTCCTTCACTCCCCGCAGCCCGTGCCTCATTGCGCCGCCTCGCCACCGCCATCGCCGGCCGCTGCCTGCGCTCACCGTGCGCCGCCTCCACGTCGCCCCTCGTCGCCCCTTGCCGCCCCGACCGGATCCGGCCAAGGGAGGACCGGATTCGGCAATCCTCGACAACTCCGGCGACGCCCTACACTGTTCCGGCGAAATCTCCGGTGGACCTCGAAGTCCGTGCCCCGGATCCAGATCTAGATCAGTTGACTTTTTACCCTAACCGTAATATTTTTGCATATGTTCATTGCATCATAACTCTGCAACAGTGGCTCAGTTTTGGGCGTGTAGCATATCAAATTGTTCGTCTTGACGAGTACTTCATTTCATATCATTGCATCATGTTCATTTGAGCTCATCTTGATGCCCTAAATGCTGTTGGAAGAGTGCTAGTTTATGTTAGTTTTAGATTCATATCAAAAATTGGACATTTGTCATTTTTGCCATGATTAATGTGTGCCTCCTATGAACTTGAGCCCTACATGAGTTTTGAAGTATGCCATGCCATATTTACAGGGGTGTATGCCATGTATTTTTGTGATCTTTGTGGTGACTAGCACAAGCATGCAAAGTCGCCCTCTTAATGTTGCTGATTCCATTGTCCTGTTAATATTTTTTATGCAATGTAATCGTGTTGCTACAGAGTGATCCATGCCTCTTTTGGGCATGATCAGTTAGGATGTTTTGTAGATATTGTGGTGCTCTATCCATTCATGTATTTGTTTGCATTTATGGAGCACCCTAGCTTGAGTCAATCGAGCTCTACTTTTGCTATAAAATGTTCCTAGCGGAATGTTTACATGTTAAGAATTTTTGCCGAGCTTGTTGTAGTTGATCCATGCATGCTATGTTGTTGTTCTTGCCATGTTTAGCTTCTATGCCATGTCTACTTGCTGGGTGTATGCTTACTTTGTCATGAAATGCCTTGTGGTGAGTGCATCGAGCTCATAAACATGCCTACTTGATATCTGTTTTGCCATGTTCCAGTTTTTCACTAAGTCTAAATCTGTTAACGATATTTGCTATGTTCACATGGTTGTTGAAAGCATAAGTGCTCCCTAGGTGGTTTTGATAATTGATGACAACATATCTCTTGTTGGACTAACATTTCGATCTAGCATGTTTCAGATAAGTTCAGCAATGGAGTGGCATGGACTAAAGGTTGTGGGAACTCCTTCAAGATGCTAAGGACAAATGATTGGCTAAAGCTTCAAGCTCAAGACTCCTCATTTTACATTTTAGTGATCCAAGATCACATTGAGTCTTTAGGAAAAGCCAATACTATCAAGGAGGGATGAGGTGTTGCTTAATGAGCCTCTTGCTTCATGTGCTTAGTGATATGCTCCAAAACCCTCAGCTACTTTCCCACTTCCACATATGACCTAAACCCTAAGCCAAACTCGGTCCTACCGATTCTTCCTATCCGACGCCACCGAGTTTTACTTGTCATAAGCCACTGCAAAACCCTAATCAGTTCGGTCTCGCCGATGGGATCTCGGTCTCACCGAGATGGGCTTGCAAACTCTCTGTTACCCATTGCAATATTCTCGGTCCCACCGAGATATGCAATCGGTTCCACCGAGTTTGCTTGGCCAAATCTCAGTTTCACTTATTACCCAAATCGGTCCCACCGAGTTTGAGTAATCGGTCCAACCGAGTTTTGGATTGTAGCGACCAGACCTCAAACAGTCTGATCTCTGTGCTCCGGTGTCATCCCTGGATCAGTAATGCTGACACCACACAGTACTTGGAGGATTTATAGCAGAGTAGCAATCACACACTTATTACATCGAGTGTCTCAAAAGAGAACTTATTACAATAAATATGGCTTAAGGCCAACTAATAACGATAACAGCGGAAGGCCTGGAAGATAAGTGAGTCCATCAACTCCAACGGCATCACTGAGTATAGAACCACGACCTAAAACTCCTCAATCGTCGTCTGAAAAGTCTGCAACATTAACGTTGCAGCCCGAAACGGGTCAGCACATGGAATATGCTAGCAAGATAACACATAGAGAGTAATGGAATGCAACAGCTATACTATATGCATATTTGGCTGGTGGAAAGCTCTATGGTTACAGTTTTTGCGTAAAGCCAATTTTTCCCTACTTCAAAGGAATAAATTTAATTACTATCAGGGTGGTTGTTAAACATTGAGAATGGTTGACAGCATTCTCAATCCCAATTAAGTATCATCATTAAAACCCAACAATATTAATTTAGGGTAACATGTCAAGATTCGCATGATAATCCAGGTACTAGATACTCAAGATTGTCCATAACCGGGGACACGGCTAACCATGATTAGTTTATAACACTCTGCAGAGGTTTGCGCACTTTTCCCCACAAGACTCGATCGCCTCCGTTTGGTTTCTCGCACTACATGGTGTTTGAGAAGACGGATGACCGAGACATAGTCTTTCAGTAACACTAGCACCTTACGATCGGGTAGACCGTACCACCTACATCCCCTACATCTGCTAGTCTACCACTGTAAGAGTTCGCACAACTTAGTCAACTATGCCAGAGCCCATAATGGCTTGTGGCTGCACACGGAAGTTTCTAGTATGAATAATCTCATGATCCCTTTGGGCCTGGGTGGCGGTCCAAAAGAAAAACAGGCAAGTCCTAGAAACCCCAGGTGCCTCAATCCACCCAGATGTGTGTTAGGTTGCCACCTTAGATAAACCATTAATTATCAATCTCACATCTGTCATGGATATCACTCACCCAATCCACGTCTACTAGCATAGCATTGCATAAGCAAACGTAGAAGTAACTCCCAAAGGTTTGATAACAAACAGGTAATAGGTACTACCTCATCTACTTCCCATCCCACAATTTAATTAGATCCTAATCATGCAATGTGTGAGGATTGATCTAATGCAATAAAACTGGGTTGTAGAAAAGGTATGATCAAAGTGTTACTTGCCTTGCTGATGATCCGCGTAACCTAGAGATTCGAAGTAACAGGTGGCGCACTCCGGGTATTCTATCGCAGACAACAACAAGCATACAATAAGTACTCATCTAATGCATAGGTAAAACTCAAATAGAAGATCTAACCAGAAAGTTCAACTTAAGAACCCTGGTTTGCAAAAAGAATCAATTCGAATGAAGCAAAAGAAATCAAACGGCGAAAGAAAACAACTTCGTTCTAGTAATCTGGATCTAAGGCAAAATTTACAGTAGCAAAAACTTGTTTAAGTTGATTATTCGGAAAGAGGGTTTCGAGACGAAACTCCAGGCGCTTGAATTGCCTGATTCCGATAAACGAGCGAAAAGTTATACTAAAACGAAAATCGGATCAGAAATCACGATCAGAAAATAACCGCGAAAAATCCGACGAAAAAGAAAAATGACGAACAGATTTTTTTAAACGGAACGGGAAACGAGGCGGCAGCGAACCTCGGGCAGCGCGCTGCTCCGGCGAGTCGGCGGCGGCGGCTAGAGGCGGCGGCGGCTAGGGTTAGGGCAGTTGCGGCTGGGCTCTCCTCTCGGGCCGGGGCGGCGGCTTATATAGCCTTGGCCGGCGGTGTCCTAGCCGAGTACGGCCCAAAGTCGGTTCCGCATGTTTTTTTTAATAATTCCGCTCGGAAGAAAAATAAAAAGAAATACTAAACGGACTCCAAAAATCACGAAATAAATTTTTCCGGGTTTCTAAAATCAAGCCCGATAAAGTGAACATTTATCTGGGCCCAAACTACAACTTTGAAAAACGCGCATTTTTTCCTAAATTCAAATAAAAATACCGAAAAACTCTGAAATAAATCTTATTTGATTTTTTTATTAAATCCTCAATATTTCTATATTTTGGGAAAGTCATTTTATTTCCTCTCTCATATTGTTGTAATAGAAATAATTGATGATAAAATAAATAAAATCAAATGATCCTGTTTACATAATTTGAGAAAACTCAAATATGTAAAATAACGAAATCCCCAACTCTCTCCGTTGGTCCTTGAGTTGCTTAGGATTTTCTAGGATCAAAACCAAAAGCACAATAAAATATGATATGCATGATGACCTAATGTATAACATTCCAAATTGAAAATTTGGGATGTTACAAACCTACCCCCCTTAAGATGAATCTCGCCCTCGAGATTCGGGTTGGCTAGAAAATAGGTGAGGGTGGTCTTTGAGCAAATCTTCCTCTCGCTCCCAGGTGGCTTCATCCTCCGTGTGGTGGCTCCACTGAACTTTGCAAAACTTGATAACCTTGCTACGAGTAACTCAGCTGGCAAACTCAAGAATCTTGACTGGTTTCTCCTCATAGGTCAACTTGTTATCCAACTGAATTGCTTCCAATGGCACTGTGTCTCTCAAAGGTATGTCAGCCATCTCTGCATGACACTTCTTCAACTGAGAAATGTGAAACACATCATGAACTCCTGTTAATCCTTCTGGCAATTCCAACTTGTAAGCCACTTCTCCCATACGCTCCAAAACTCGATATGGTCCTACAAATCGTGGTGCTAACTTCCCCTTAACTCCAAAACGCTTAATCCCTCGAAGTGGGGATACTCGAAGATAAGCTCTATCTCCGACTTCGTAAACTGTCTCCTTGCGTTTAGAATCTGCGTAGCTCTTCTTCCTGGACTGGGCTACCTTGAGCCTATCGCGAATCAACTTCACCTTCCGTTCAGACTCCCTAATCAGATCTGGTCCAAACAACTGACGGTCTCCAACTTCGTCCCATGACAATGGTGTCCTGCACCTCCTTCCGTACAAAGCTTCGAAAGGTGACATCTTCAAACTGGTCTAATAGCTATTATTGTAAGAAAACTCTGCATATGGCAAATTATCTTCCCAACTAGATCCATAATCTAGCGCACAAGCTCTCAGCATATCCTCCAAAATCTGATTGACTCTCTCAGTCTGTCCATCTGTCTGCGGATGAAAAGCTGTACTAAATTCTAGCCTAGTACCCAAAGTCTCATGCAACTGCTTCCAGAACTTTGAGGTAAACTGGGTTCCTCTATCTGATACGATGCTCCTGGAACTCTATGCAAACATACGATCCTGGTCATGTATATCTTTGCCAACTTAGCACTGGTGTAACTGGTCTTTACTGGGATGAAATGTGCTACCTTCGTCAATCGATCAACTACAACCCAAATCGAGTCATAGCCTGAACGAGTCCTGGGCAATCCCGTGATAAAATCCATGCCTAACTTATCCCATTTCCATTCGGGTATCGGCAATGGTTGAAACAATCCTGCTGGCTTCTGATGTTCTGCCTTTACTCTCTGACATACGTCACAAACTGCTACATACTCCGCAATATCCTTCTTCATTCCGGTCCACCAGAAAATATCCTTCAAATCCAAATACATATTGGTATTTCCTGGGTGAATCGAATACGGTGAATCATGTGCCTCTTGCAGAATCAACTTCCTGATCTCCGGGTCATTGGGTATATAACACGGTCTTCAAACCATATGGTGTCGTGCTCATCCTCACGAAATCCTTTTGCTTTTCCTTTGCTCAGTTTCTCCTTTATAGCGGTAATCGCTTTGTCAGTTTTCTGAGCTTCTCTGATTCTATCCATCAGAGTTGACTGAATTTCTAGCGCTACTACATAGCCTCTCGGAACTATTTCCACACATAGTTCACGAAGATTTTCTGCTAACTCCTTGGGTATTTCTCCCGTCATTAGTGTATTGACATGACTCTTACGGCTCAATGCGTCAGCTACTACATTAGCCTTCCCGGGATGATAATGCAATCTCATATCATAATCCTTGATGAGCTCCAACCATCTCCTTTGTCTGAGATTCAACTCCTTCTGTGTGAAAATGTACTTCAAACTCTTGTGATCCGTGTACACCTCACAATGATTTCCAATGAGGAAATGTCTCCATGTCTTCAATGCATGCACTACGGCTGCTAACTCCAAATCATGCGTGGCATAATTCAATTCGTGAGGCTTCAGTTGTCGTGAAGCATACGAAACAACTCTTCCTTCCTGCATAAGCACTGCTCCAAGTCCTCGACGTGAAGCGTCGCAATACACCTCATAATCCTTGGTTTGATCTGGCAAAATCAACACTGGTGAGGTAACCAAGCGTTTCTTCAACTCCTGGAAACTAGCCTCACACTCCTCAGTCCATTTGAACTTAGTATCCTTCTTCAGCAACTCCGTCATAGGCTTCGAAATCTTTGAAAAAAATTCAATAAACCTCCGGTAGTATCCTGCGAGTCCAAGAAAACTCCGGATCGCTCCAACTGTTGTTGGTGCTTCCCACTTGGTCACGGTTTCAACTTTAGCGGGATCTACTGCTATACCTTCTCCAGATATAACATGTCCGAGGAATCCTACTTCCTTCAACCAAAACTCACATTTGCTGAACTTGGAATATAATTGGTGTTCTCTGAGCTTTCCAAGTACCAAACGCAAATGCTCCTTATGCTCCTCTTCATTCTTCGAATATACCAGGATATCATCAATGAACACTACGACGAACTTATCCAAAAACTCCATAAACACTTTGTTCATCATGTTCATAAAATAGGCAGGCGCGTTAGTCAGACCAAATGACATAACGGTATACTCATACAGTCCATATCTTGTGGTGAATGCTGTCTTTGGAATATCCGGTTCTCGAATCTTCAACTGATGGTATCCTGATCGCAGATCGATCTTGGAAAATACCTTAGCTCCTTGCAATCGATCAAACAGATCGTTGATCATTGGTAGTGGGTACTTGTTCTTGATCGTTACTTCATTCAATCCTCGATAATCAACAACCATCCTTAACGATCCATCCTTCTTCTCCACTAGAAGTACTGGTGATCCCCAAGGCGAAGAACTTGGGCGAATATATCCTTTATCCAGTAACTCCTTAATCTGTTTCTTAATTTCCACCAAATCTTTTGCTGGCATCCTATACGGTCTCTTTGATATTGGCCCAGTGCCTGGCAATAGCTCAATCAAAAACTCAATGTCTCTATCCGGTGGCATGCCTGGCAACTCTTCGGGAAATACATCAGGAAAATCCTTTACCACTGGTACTTCCTCCTGCACAACTCCTGTTAGGAAATTTACTTGTGTCCTGTTTGGCACATGCCGGGATACATACTTGATCCTTCTTCCTTCTGGTGTGGTAAGCAAAATTGACTTACTAGCACAATCAATATTCCCTTCATACTTTGATAACCAATCCATGCCTAATATCACATCCAATCCTTGAGATTCCAATACTATTAGGTCTGAGGGAAAAACATAGTTACCAATCCTTAATGGTAACCGATCACACCATAGACTTGCCACATACTCTGCTCTTGGCGAGGTTACTAACATGGGTGACCTAAGGGCTTGGGTTGGTAGGTTATACTTATCCACAAATCCCCTTGAGCTGTATGAATGCGATGCACCAGTATCAAAAAGAACGAGTGCAGTAAATGACTTAACCAAAAACTTACCTATTACTGCATCGGGCTGAGCTTCAACCTCCTCCACATTAACGTGGTTCACCTGTCCCCTGTTGAAAGGGTTTGGCTTCTTCCCAGAACTTCCATTGCCATTTTGTCCTTCAGGACAGTCATTTGCATAATGTCCTGGCTTCGAACACTTATAGCAAGTGACGTGGCTCAAATCCTTCTTGGCTGGGGTTGATGGGGTGCTACGGTTCTGTCCATTGCTTCCTCCATTCCCATTACCATTCTTGGTGCCATTGTGATTGTGCGAGCTACCTACTCCATGGGTATGCTGAAAATGTCCTCCTGGCCTAGGGGTAAAACGAGGCTTCTGCTGAGCTCCTGAATTATACTTTCCTTGTCCATATTTCCTCTTGCGGTTCTCAATTTGCTGCTGCTTCCCTTCAATCATAAGAGCACGATCTACCAACTCCTGGTAGTTGTTGAAGGTGGCTACCATCAACTGCATACTCAACTCATCATTCAGTCCTTCCAGGAATTTCTCCTGCTTAGCTGCATCCATAGCAACGTCATCTGGGGCATAACGTGCTAGCTTACTAAACTCCTCCACATACTGGCCAACTGTCCGTCCTCCTTGGCGCAAGTTACGAAACTCACGCTTCTTCATGGCCATTGCTCCTGCTGAAACATGGGCAGTATGAAAAGCTTGCTGGAACTGGTCCCATGTGACAGTGTCGACTGGGAAGGTGGCTGTGAAATTCTCCCACCAAGATGCTGTGGGTCCTTCTAACTGATGTGCGGCAAACTTAACCTTCTCCACATCTGTGCATCCTGCTGTGGTCAACTCCCTAGCTATCTTGCGGAGCCAATCATCTGCTACTATCGGCTCGGTGCTACTGGAAAACACCGGCGGATTCAACCTAAGAAAACGGGCTAAGTGGTCAACAGGTGGTGGTGGTGGTGGTGGGTTGTTGTTGTTGTTCCCTTGATTCTGATTTTGAACTAACAACTGCATCAGGGTGTTCTGCTGCTGGATCAACTAGGTGAGCTCCGGCGGAAAGGCAAATCCGGGGTCATGTCTCGGAGGCATCTGAGGGTTTAGAAAAGATGAGATATAAGAATAGAGGGGGTCTAAAGAGAAAACACTACCCATATGCACATGAGGCGAAAGCACACAATTCACTTCAATCAATCAAAGAAAGGCATACAATCGGTCTAACTATTGCAAAAGTGCTCGGACTACTATATTTACATGGTGGACTACTACAACTGATGAGGTGGTCTACTAGAAATATTCTACGGTTGTAGACTCCATGATATCTGCTCCTGCTTCATCCACATAGTCATCATCGCTACTATCTTGTTCCGAGTCGGTGCCGTCAATGATGATGTAGTCCTCCGGGCTAATCTCCTTGGGTTCTTCGTCTTCATCTACTGGAGTCGGGCCTCCCATAAATATTCCAATCTTCTTAATCAGATCGTCATTCTTTTCCACCAATACTTCGATTTCTTCTTCATAATCTTCGTGTGTAGCCTTGAGTTCTTCCTCCAGTTCCTTAATTCTAGTCCTAGCCTTCTTCAGATCTATCATGTCGGCGCACATCTGATTCTCCTGTCGTCGAATGTGCTGGTTTAACTCCTGGATAAAAGCTGCAATTGATCTATCTTTCCTGGTGCTGATCATCTCCCAGTGTTCATCTCGGCGTCCACAAATCTGGTAGATAGTATCCTTGAGATCCTTGCGGTAGACTTCTCCAATGCGTCCCATGGCGATGTGAGCTGCCATACTCTTTCCTAGACTCCAAGTTGGTGCATCAAAAGAAAACTCTATGGGCTCAGTGACTGGCATGAACGTCCTTCCTGGAACTTGAACTTGAATCATCCAGCGCTCTTCTTCAGGTAGAGTGGCATTGTAGGTTCCCGTGAAGCTTGGTATTCCTATGTTCAGGTATCTAGTGACTTCCTTCAAGTGGCGTCCAAAGGGTGTATCTTCATCTGGTTGTGTGAACTTGTTCCTTGCATCCGCCATCCTAAAGAGTAGAAAAGATGAGAAGTCAGAAGAGAAGAGAGTGATCTAGGTCTTTAGCTTAGTGGTCGTGTCCTACAGTCAGCGTGTGCTCTGATACCATCTCTGTAGCGACCAGACCTCAAACAGTCTGATCCCTGTGCTCCGGTGTCATCCCTGGATCAGTAATGCTGACACCACACAGTACTTGGGGGATTTATAGCAGAGTAGCAATCACACACTTATTACATCGAGTGTCTCAAAAGAGAACTTATTACAATAAATATGGCTTAAGGCCAACTAATAACGATAACAGCGGAAGGCTTGGAAGATAAGTGAGTCCATCAACTCCAACGGCATCATTGAGTATAGAACCACGACCTAAAACTCCTCAATCGTCATCTGAAAAGTCTGCAACATTAACGTTGCAGCCCGAAACGGGTCAGCACATGGAATATGCTGGCAAGATAACACATAGAGAGTAATGGAATGCAACAGCTATACTATATGCATATTTCGCTGGTGGAAAGCTCTATGGTTACAGTTTTTGCGTAAAGCCAATTTTTCCCTACTTCAAAGGAATAAATTTAATTACTATCAGGGTGGTTGTTAAACATTGAGAATGGTTGACAGCATTCTCAATCACAATTAAGTATCATCATTAAAACCCAACAATATTAACTTAGGGCAACATGTCGAGATTCGCATGATAATCCAGGTACTAGATACTCAAGATTGTCCATAACCGGAGACATGGCTAACCATGATTAGTTTATAACACTCTGCAGAGGTTTGCGCACTTTTCCCCACAAGACTCGATCGCCTCCGTTTGGTTTCTCGCACTACATGGTGTTTGAGAAGACGGATGACCGAGACATAGTCTTTCAGAAGCACTAGCACCTTACGATCGGGTAGACCGTACCACCTACATCCCCTACATCTGCTAGTCTACCACTGTAAGAGTTCGCACAACTTAGTCAACTATGCCAGAGCCCGTAATGGCTTGTGGCTGCACACCGAAGTTTCTAGTATGAATAATCTCATGATCCCTTTGGGCCTGGGTGGCGATCCAAAAGAAAAACAGGCAAGTCCTAGAAACCCCAGGTGCCTCAATCCACCCAGATGTGTGTTAGGTTGCCACCTTAGATAAACCATTAATTATCAATCTCACATCTGTCATGGATATCACTCACCCAATCCACGTCTACTACCATAGCATGGCATAAGCAAACGTAGAAGTAACTCCCAAAGGTTTGATAACAAACAGGTAATAGGTACTACCTCATCTACTTCCCATCCCACAATTTAATTAGATCTTAATCATGCAATGTGTGAGGATTGATCTAATGCAATAAAACTGGGTTGTAGAAAAGGTATGATCAAAGTGTTACTTGCCTTGCTGATGATCCGCGTAACCTAGAGATTCGAAGTAACAGGCGGCGCACTCCGGGTATTCTATCGCAGACAACAACAAGCATACAATAAGTACTCATCTAATGCACAGGTAAAACTCAAATAGAAGATCTAACCAGAAAGTTCAACTTAAGAACCCTGGTTTGCAAAAAAAAATCAATTCGAACGAAGCAAAAGAAATCAAACAGCGAAAGAAAACAACTTCATTCTAGTAATCTGGATCTAAGGCAAATTTTACAGTAGCAAAAACTTGTTTAAGTTGATTATTCGGAAAGAGGGTTTAGAGACAAAACTCCAGGCGCTTGAATCGCCTGATTCCGATAAACAAGCGAAAAGTTATACTAAAACGAAAATCGGATCAGAAATCGCGATCAGAAAATAACCGCGAAAAATCCGTCGAAAAAGAAAAACGACGAACAGAATTTTTTTTAACGGCACGAAAAACGAGGCGGAGGCGAACCTCGGGCGGCGCGCTGCTCCGGCGAGTCGGCGGCGGCGGCTAGAGGCGGCGGCGACTAGGGTTAGGGCAGCTGCGGCTGGGATCTCCTCTCGGGCCGGGGCGGCGGCTTATATAGCCTTGGCCGGCGGTGTCCTGGCCGAGTACGGCCCAAAGTCGGTTCCGCGCGTTTTTTTTAAATAATTCTGCTGGGAAGAAAAATAGAAATACTAAACGGACTCCAAAAATCACGAAATAAATTTTGCCTGGTTTCTAAAATCAAGCCCGATAAAGTGAACATTTATCTGGGCCCAAACTACAAATTTGAAAAACGCGCATTTTTCCTAAATTCAAATAAAAATACCGAAAAACTCCGAAATAAATCTTATTTGATTTTTTTATTAAATCCTCAATATTTCTATATTTTGGGAAAGTCATTTTATTCCATCTCTCATATTTTTGTAATAGAAATAATTGATGATAAAATAAATAAAATCAAATGATCCTATTTACATAATTTGAGAAAACTCAAATATGTAAATAACGAAATCCCCAACTCTCTCCGTGGGTCCTTGAGGTGCTTAGGATTTTCTAGGATCAAAACCAAAAGCACAATAAAATATGATATGCATGATGACCTAATGTATAACATTCCAAATTGAAAATTTGGGATGTTACATGGATTTACCCTAACCCTAGCACATCGGTCCCACCGAGTTGATCCATTCAGTCCCACCGAAATCTCTAACGGTCACTAGGTCTACATTTTCGGTCCGACCGAGTTTGTTGATTCGGTCCCACCGAGATTGGAAAACTGTGTGTAACGGTTGGATTTTGTGTGGAGGCTATATATACCCCTCCACCTCCTCTTCATTCGAAAAGAGAGCCATCAGAACACATACACCATTCCAACTCATATGTTCTGAGAGAGAACCACCTACTCATTTGTTGAGACCAAGATATTCCATTTCTACCATATGAATCTTGATCTCTAGCCTCTCCAAGTTGCTTTCCACTCAAATCTTCTTTCCACAAAATCCAAATCCTATGAGAGAGAGTTGAGTGTTGGGGAGACTATCATTTGAAGCATAAGAGCAAGGAGTTCATTACCTACACACCATTTGTTACTTCTTGGAGAGTGGTGTCTCCTAGATTGGCTAGGTGTCACTTGGGAGCCTCCGACAAGATTGTGGAGTTGAACCAAGGAGTTTGTAAGGGCAAGGAGATCGCCTACTTCGTGAAGATCTACCGCTAGTGAGGCAAGTCCTATGTGGGCGATGGCCATGGTGGGATAGACAAGGTTGCTTCTTCGTGGACCCTTTGTGGGTGGTTGCTTCTTCGTGGACCCTTCGTGGGTGGAGCCCTGTGTGGACTCGTGCAACCGTTACCCTTTGTGGGTGGAGCCCTCCATGGACTCTCGCAACCGTTACCCTTTGTGGGTTGAAGTCTCCATCAACGTGGATGTAGGATAGCACCACCTATCCGAACCACGGGAAAAACATCTGTGTCTCCAATTGCGTTTGAATTCTCCAAACCCTTCCCTTTACATTCTTGCAAGTTGCATGCTTTACATTCCGCTGCTCATATACTCTTTGCATGCTTGCTTGATATGTATTGTGTGTGTTGAAATTGTGCCTAAACTCCACTTAAACCGAAAAAGCTTAAAAATTGCAACTTTAGCATTAAGTGTCTAATCCCCCCCCCCTCTAGACACATCTACTTCTAGATCCTACAAGTGGTATCAGAGCTTTGGTCTCCATTGCCTTGGTTTAATCACCATTGGAGGAAGATGGATGTGTCTACATTAGGGAGTCTTAGACATAGAGTGCCTATTCTTGATGGAGAGTATTTTCATGAGTGGAAAAATGAGATGCTTGTAATCTTCAATCAATATCATTTGAACAAGTATATTGCTAGACCTTGTGCATCTCATATTGATCCTTTGCATCCTACCCTAGGTGAAGATATTGACATGATTCGCAATCTTAGAACTATTGAGCTCATCATTAGAGGATTGCCCAAAAATTTGATTGCCAGTTTTCCTACTCAAAATTGTGCCTATACTATATGGAAATTTCTTGAGGAACGATTTCCAGATCATTCCTTGAAAACTTTGGATGAAATTCTCCATAAATCTATTGCCTTGAGTAAGATGAACTCTAGTGATCCTAGTTTTGGTAATTGTCTATTTGAACTTACCAATCTTAAGCATGCTAAAGGAGATGTTGGAATCATTAATGATATCATATTCAAAGCTATAAGAATTCATAAAAGTGACCACTTTGATGATCATTTATCTAATGAATTACCCTCTCTAGGAAATGATGAGTCACAAGATCATGATGAACATGAATATTACGATGATGATGATAGTGACCTCGATCTTGATGATGCAATGAGACATTTTGGTCTTATGGCAAATCTTTGGGGATATGAATTAGGAGGAAAGGAATGGGTTCTTGATAGTGGATGTACTGATCATATGACCGGAGATGAAGAGATGTTTCGTGAGCTTGCTGAAAATGACGGCCCTCGAAAATATGTCACCTTTGGTGATAATTCAAAGGGTAAAGTGGTTGGCCTTGGTAAGGTGGCCATCTCACATGATAGTTCCATTCAAAATGTCCTATTTACTGAGGTAGATTGCCAAGTATTTTGTCGAGACAATCATAAAATGGTCATTACGGCTATGCGTAGAGGTGATCTTTACATTGTCGATTTCTCTAAAAAGGCACAACCTAGAACTTGCTTTGTTGCTAAATCCTCAAAAGGTTGGTTGTGGCATAGACGACTAGGTCACGTTGGCATGAGAAACCTTGAAAAGCTTATTAAAGGAAATCATATCCTTGGAGTCAACGATGTCATATTTGATAAGGATAGACTTTGCAGTGCTTGTCAAGCAGGTAAACAGGTTGGAGGAAGACATCCCGTGAAGAACATCATGACCACAAGGAGGCCACTCGAGTTACTTCACATGGATCTTTTTGGTCCCAACGCCTACAAGAGTCTTGGTGGAAATTCTTTTGGTCTAGTTATAGTTGATGATTTTTCAAGATTTACGTGGGTGTTCTTTCTCAATGACAAGTCGCAGGTCCAGAAGATCTTCAGAAACTTCGCTAGGAAGGCCCAAAATCAGTTTGATGTGAAGATCAAGAAGGTTCGGAGTGACAATGGAACGGAGTTCAAGAACGCAAATGTGGACACCTTTCTTGACAAAGAAGGGATTTCACACGAGTTCTCGGCTACGTACACACCTCAACAAAATGGAGTTGTTGAGAGCAAGAACCGGACGCTCATCGAAATGGCAAGAATGATGCTTGATGAATACAAGACGCCAAAGCACTTTTGGGCAGAAGCGGTTGAGACAGCTTGTCACGCAACAAATCGCTTATATCTTCACAAGCTACTCGGCAAGACGGCATACGAGCTTCTCACCGGTAACAAACCCCAAGTTGGATACTTTCGAGTTTTCGGCTCAAAGTGCTACATTCTTGATAAGCATCTCGTTCAAAGTTTGCTCCTAAATCTCATGCAGGTTTTCTACTTGGTTATGGCTCAAACTCTCACACTTACCGTGTCTACAACAATTTCACCCGAAAGGTTGAAGAGACGGTAGATGTGAAGTTTGATGAATCTAATGGCTCGCAAGTAGAGCAATTGCCAATTGATGTAGGAGACAAAGATCCTTCAGAAGCAATTCAAGACTTGTCCATTGGCAAAATTCGTCCAACGGAGGTGAAGGAGAGTACTTCATCCGTCCAAGTGGAAGCTTCTACTTCACGACAAGGTGAACCAAGAATCGACACGGAAGCATCCACAAGTGGGACACACCAAGATGAAGAAAACGAGGAAATACGTCAAGACGAACATCAACAACCTCCTTCTCCACCACGACAAGAGAACGACGACGTCAACAATGAAGAAGGCCAAGAAGAAGAACAAGATGAAGAAGATGTTCAATGAAGACCCAAGCAAAAGCTCTCACAAGTTCGAGCAAGAATTGCCAAAGATCATCCCGTCGAGCAAATCCTCAATGATATACAAACCGGGAGAATCACTCGCTCAAAAACTCGCCTAGCTAACTTTTGTGAAAACTATTCATTCATCTCTAGCATTGAACCTATGAAGGTTGAAGAAGCATTGGAAGATCTGGATTGGATAAACGCTATGCATGAAGAGCTACATAATTTTGAGAGAAACCAAGTTTGGACATTGGTCGAGAAGCCCGACAACAACCACAACATCATTGGTACCAAATGGGTGTTTCGCAACAAGCAAGATGAAGATGGACAAGTGGTTCGCAACAAAGCACATCTCGTCGCCCAAGGGTACACACAAGTCGAAGGTATGGACTATGGTGAGACGTATGCTCCCGTTGCTATACTTGAGTCCATTCGCATCTTACTTGCCTATGCTAATCACCATAATATCACCTTGTACCAAATGGACATTAAAAGTGCTTTTCTAAATGGTGAAATAGAGGAGGAAGTTTATGTCAAACAACCTCCCGGCTTTATCAACCCTAAGAAACCAAATCATGTTTACAAACTTCACAAAGCTCTTTATGGTCTTAAACAAGCTCCTAGAGCATGGTATAAATGCTTGACCAAGTTCCTTACTACAAGTGGTTTTGAAATTGGTAAAATTGATTCTACTCTTTTTACTAAAAGGGTTAATGGAGAACTATTTGTATGCCAAATTTATGTTGATGATATCATATTTGGTTCAACTAACCCTCTCTTTAGTGAAAAGTTTGGAAAGCTAATGTCAGAAAAGTTTGAGATGTCTATGATGAGTGAACTCAAATTCTTTCTCGGGTTGCAAATCAAGCAAACTAAGGAAGGTACATTTGTGTCTCAAACAAAGTACACCAAGGACTTATTCAAGAAGTTCAATATGCAAGAATGCAAAGGTATGTCTACACCCATGCCTACTAGTGGACATAATGATTTAACCAAAGATTGTGAACCGGTTGATCAAAAGGTTTATCGCTCTATGATTGGTTCATTGTTATACCTATGTGCTTCACGTCCCGATATTATGCTAAGTCTGTGCATGTGTGCACGATATCAAGCTGCTCCTAAAGATTGTCATCTTAAGGCTGTGAAAAGGATAGTGAGATATTTAATTCATACACCGAATTTTGGCATTTGGTATCCTAAGAGGTCTTCTTTTGATCTTGTTGGCTATTCTGACTCGGATTATGCCGGAGACAAGGTTGATAGAAAGTCTACTTCGGGTACTTGTCAATTTCTTGGTAGATCTCTTGTGTCTTGGTCTTCCAAGAAACAAAACTCGGTATCCTTATCCACCGCCGAAGCGGAATACATTGCCGCTGGTTCATGTTGTGCTCAATCACTTTGGATGACCCAAACTCTTAAAGATTATGGGATTTATGTGAAACATGTTCCACTGCTTTGTGACAATGAAAGTGCTATCAAAATTGGTCATAATCCTGTACAACACTCTCGAACTAAGCATATTGAAGTTCGTCATCATTTCATTCGAGATCATGTTGCTAAGGGTGACATCAATCTTAAGCATGTTCGCACCAATTAGCAATTAGCGGATATATTCACTAAACCACTTGATGAGAAAGTGTTTTGCAGGTTGAGAGGAGAATTGAACATCATTGATGTTTCGAACTTGGAGTAGAAACTCCATTGGATACATGCAAGACATGAGCTTATGACTAATCCATGATATATCTCTTATGATAACTATCTTATGTCTTGGATATATTTGCACCTTGCATGTTGTCTAACCCAAGTAGGTGCTTGGTTGAATCTAATTCCATGAGATTGCGACTCACTCACATTTTGAGCAATCTCTACAAGACCAAGACTCTACACAATAGTGGTTGAAGACAAGGAAGCACAAAACCATTCAAACATATGCTTTGACAAATTCTATGTTAAGCCTCGTGATTGTCATTTTTGGATACACAAGTGCTCTTCCTTGCAAGAACTAACCCATGTAGGTAGATGAACTCAAACTCCAAGTGGTGCTCCCAACTCTTGATGAGCTACATCAACCTTGAGCACCCACACAAGTTCAACTACATGAGCAAGAACCACACCACCACCCAAGGTATGTTATTCCATCTTAGAGAAGCTTTACTCCAAGACATGAGTCAAAGCAACTCAACAAGATATGAATACATCAAGATGCTTAAACGAAAGATGGTATCCCCATTTTGAGCTTAAACGATGAGTATGACCTATGATCAAGTGTTCCCACTTAACTCCTAAGTCAATATACTCTAACATAGGTGACTATGTCACCGCCCAATTCTAGATGAAGCTCTCTTGTGTTCTTTCTTTGCGTTATTACATTTGTCTCATGCATGTTTATTTTCTCTCTCCTTCTTCAAAAAAAACTTCATCTAGATCTTTCAGTTTCTTCTCTTTTCTCTTTGTTTTTGTTCTGCATTTTCTGCACTTAATTCCTTGCAAATCCTTCAGGAAATTCATTGCAAATCTTTGTGAGATCCTACATGTCTAGTGAGCTGAGGTGACAAGTGTTTTTCTCTGTGTAAACCCGGTTTCACTGACTTGCAATTTTCGGTCCAACCGAATCTTTTCGGTACCACCGAAATGTGCCACTCGGTGCCACTGACTTTGCAATCAGAAAAACAAGATTGCCACTTGTTCTACATTTCTTCTGATCTAGCTCCACCCAATGAATCTTGTCCTCTACAAGCATCACAATTTTATCCTCTGCTTTGTGCTGAATCTCAAGGAACAAACCTAGTTGACGGATTCCAGGAAAAACCTTCTTGGAAATTGATGTCAAAGGGGGAGAAAGAGATCACATCAAAGCTCAAGGGGGAGAGAAATTCTCAAGAATCCCAGATGCTTGATGTTCAAGTAGGGAGATACCACATGTCCTTTTGGGGGAAAGACATGTTCATATGTACTCATTTGAATTAAGTTCCAATTGTATCTTTCAGCTCTGATTTTCTGTTCCCTATCTTCTCCCAATATCCCATGTAAGATTCAGGGGGAGCAAGACATCTAAGGGAAAGAAATCAGTCAAATTCATTGCATATCTTTATTTTTGGGGACATGTTGAATTCAATGTGGTACCCTGTACTCACTCTCTACATGTCATCCCAGTCTTGGTATTCTTGTGGTTTCTTTTGTTTGCTCTGGCTAGTGGATGTACCTGTGTTATCTAACCTTGTTTGTGCAGGTTCATTCCATCCTAAGCCAACTCAAGACCACAAGGTAAGTATATGCATCAAAATCATGAGTATGAGGAGTTCTTGCTTATGTACATACTGTTTGCAAGAAGGACTCATGAGCATGAAGGTATTTTCCTTGATAATCTTTTGCTCTGATGCATATGGCCAAGATGCATGTAACACATCGCCTACTCTGTCATGGTTATGCTCTCACATGCCTCTATATTTCATATTTACATGAGCACATACATGTAGGGGGAGCCTATGCTTGTTACATGTCCTTCCAAAGATTTACTTGTTGTTCTTTATATCTTTACCTAAAGCTTTGATGTATGTTGCCATCAATTACCAAAAAGGGGGAGATTGAAAGCACAAGTGCTCCCTAGGTGGTTTTGATAATTGATGACAACATATCTCTTGTTGGACTAACATTTCGATATAGCATGTTTCAGATAAGTTCAACAATGGAGTGGCATGGACTAAAGGTTGTGGGAACTCCTTCAAGATGCTAAGGACAGAGGATTGGCTAAAGCTTCAAGCTCAAGACTCCTCATTTTACATTTTAGTGATCCAAGATCACATTGAGTCTTTAGGAAAAGCCAATACTATCAAGGAGGGACGAGGTGTTGCTTAATGAGCCTCTTGCTTCATGTGCTTAGTGATATGCTCCAAAACCCTCAGCTACTTTCCCACTTCCACATATGACCTAAACCCTAAGCCAAACTCGGTCCTACCGATTCTTCCTATCCGGCGCCACCGAGTTTTACTTGTCATAAGCCACTGCCAAACCCTAATCAGTTCGGTCTCACCAATGGGATCTTGGTCTCACCGAGATGGGCTTGCAAACTCTCTGTTACCCATTGCAATATTCTCGGTCCCACCGAGATATGCAATCGGTTCCACCGAGTTTGCTTGGCCAAATCTCAGTTTCACTTATTACCCAAATCGGTCCCACCGAGTTTGAGTAATCGGTCAAACCGAGTTTTGGATTTACCCTAACCCTAGCACATCGGTCCCACCAAGTTGATCCAGTCAGTCCCACCGAAATCTCTAACGGTCACTAGGTTTACATTTTCGGTCCGACCGAGTTTGTTGATTCGATCCCACCGAGATTGGAAAACTGTGTGTAATGGTTGGATTTTGTGTGGAGGCTATATATACCCCTCCACCTCCTCTTCATTCAAAGAGAGAGCCATCAGAACACATACACCATTCCAACTCATATGTTCTGAGAGAGAACCACCTACTCATGTGTTGAGACCAAGATATTCCATTTCTACCATATGAATCTTGATCTCTAGCCTCTCCAAGTTGCTTTCCACTCAAATCTTCTTTCCACAAAATCCAAATCCTATGAGAGAGAATTGAGTGTTGGGGGGACTATCATTTGAAGCACAAGAGCAAGGAGTTCATTACCTACACACCATTTGTTACTTCTTGGAGAGTGGTGTCTCCTAGATTGGCTAGGTGTCACTTGGGAGCCTCCGACAAGATTGTGGAGTTGAACCAAGGAGTTTGTAAGGGCAAGGAGGTCGCCTACTTCGTGAAGATCTACCGCTAGTGAGGCAAGTCCTGTGTGGGCGATGGCCATGGTGGGATAGACAAGGTTGCTTCTTCGTGGACCCTTTGTGGGTGGTTGCTTCTTCGTGGACCCTTCGTGGGTGGAGCCCTGTGTGGACTCGCACAACTGTTACCCTTTGTGGGTGGAGCCCTCCGTGGACTCTCGCAACTGTTACCCTTTGTGGGTTGAAGTCTCCATCAACGTTTTTGTAGGATAGCACCACCTATCCGAACCACGGGAAAACATCCGTGTCTCCAATTGCGTTTGAATTCTCCAAACCCTTCCCTTTACATTCTTGCAAGTTGCATGCTTTACATTCCGCTGCTCATATACTCTTTGCATGCTTGCTTGATATGTATTGTGTGTGTTGAAATTGTGCCTAAACTCCACTTAAACCGAAAAAGCTTAAAAATTGCAACTTTACCATTAAGTGTCTAATCCCCCCCTCTAGACACATCTACTTCTAGATCCTACAAGTGGTATCAGAGCTTTGGTCTCCATTGCCTTGGTTTAATCACCATTGGAGGAAGATGGATGTGTCTACATTAGGGAGTCTTAGACATAGAGTGCCTATTCTTGATGGAGAGTATTTTCATGAGTGGAAAAATGAGATGCTTGTAATCTTCAATCAATATCATTTGAACAAGTATATTGCTAGCCCTTGTGCATCTCATATTGATCCTTTGCATCCTACCCTAGATGAAGATATTGACATGATTCGCAATCTTAGAACTATTGAGCTCATCATTAGAGGATTGCCCAAAATTTTGATTGCTAGTTTGCCTACTCAAAATTGTGCCTATACTATATGGAAATTTCTTGAGGAATGATTTCCCGATCATTCCTTGAAAACTTTGGATGAAATTCTCCATAAATCTATTGCCTTGAGTAAGATGAACTCTAGTGATCCTAGTTTTGGTAATTTTCTATTTGAACTTACCAATCTTAAGCATGCTAAAGGAGATGTTGGAATCATTAATGATATCATATTCAAAGCTATAAGAATTCATAAAAGTGACCACTTTGATGATCATTTATCTAATGAATTACCCTCTCTAGGAAATGATGAGTCACAAGATCATGATGAACATGAATATTACGATGATGATGATAGTGACTTCGATCTTGATGATGCAATGAGACATTTTGGTCTTATGGCAAATCTTTGGGGATATGAATCAGGAGGCAAGGAATGGGTTCTTGATAGTGGATGTACTGATCATATGACCGGAGATGAAGAGATGTTTCGTGAGCTTGCTGAAAATGACGGCCCTCGAAAATATGTCACCTTTGGTGATAATTCAAAGGGTAAAATGGTTGGCCTTGGTAAGGTGGCCATCTCACATGATAGTTCCATTCAAAATGTCATGCTCGTTGAATCTCTTGGCTACAACTTACTTTCAGTATCTAGACTTGCTGATTTCGGTTTGAATGTCCTATTTACTGAGGTAGATTGCCAAGTATTTCGTCGAGACAATCATAAAATGGTCTTTACGGGTATGCGTAGAGGTGATCTTTACATTGTCGTTTTCTCTAAAAAGGCACAACCTAAAACTTGCTTTGTTGCTAAATCCTCAAAAGGTTGGTTGTGGCATAGACGACTAGGTCACGTTGGCATGAGAAACCTTGACAAGCTTATTAAAGGAAATCATATCCTTGGAGTCAACGATGTCATATTTGATAAGGATAGACTTTGCAGTGCTTGTCAAGCAGGTAAACAGGTTGGAGGAAGACATCCCGTGAAGAACATCATGACCACAAGGAGGCCACTCGAGCTACTTCACATGGATCTTTTTGGTCCCAACGCCTACAAGAGTCACAGTGGAAATTCTTTTGGTCTAGTTATAGTTGATGATTTTTCAAGATTTACGTGAGTGTTCTTTCTCAATGACAAGTCGCAGGTCCAGAAGATCTTCAGAAACTTCGCTAGGAAGGCCCAAAATCAGTTTGATGTGAAGATCAAGAAGGTTCTGAGTGACAATGGAACGGAGTTCAAGAACGCAAATGTGGACACCTTTCTTGACGAAGAAGGGATTTCACACGAGTTCTCGGCTACGTACACACCTCAACAAAATGGAGTTGTTGAGAGCAAGAACCGGACGCTCATCGAAATGGCAAGAACGATGCTTGATGAATACAAGACGCCAAAGCACTTTTGGGCAGAAGCGGTTGAGACAGCTTGTCACGCAACAAATCGCTTATATCTTCACAAGCTACTCGGCAAGACGGCATACGAGCTTCTCACCGGTAACAAACCCCAAGTTGGATACTTTCGAGTTTTCGGCTCAAAGTGCTACATTCTTGATAAGCATCTCGTTCAAAGTTTGCTCCTAAATCTCATGAAGGTTTTCTACTTGGTTATGGCTCAAACTCTCACACTTACCATGTCTACAACAATTTCACCCGAAAGGTTGAAGAGACGGTAGATGTGAAGTTTGATGAATCTAATGGCTCGCAAGTAGAGCAATTGCCAATTGATGTAGGAGACAAAGATCCTTCAGAAGCAATTCAAGACTTGTCCATTGGCAAAATTCGTCCAACGGAGGTGAAGGAGAGTACTTCATCCGTCCAAGTGGAAGCTTCTACTTCACGACAAGGTGAACCAAGAATCGACACGGAAGCATCCACAAGTGGGACACACCAAGATGAAGAAAACGAGGAAATACGTCAAGACGAACATCAACAACCTACTTCTCCACCACGACAAGAGAACGACGACGTCAACAATGAAGAAGGCCAAGAAGAAGAACAAGATGAAGAAGATGTTCAACGAAGACCCAAGCAAAAGCTCTCATGAGTTCGAGCAAGAATTGCCAAAGATCATCCCGTCGAGCAAATCCTCAATGATATACAAACCGGGAGAATCACTCGCTCAAAAACTCGTCTAGCTAACTTTTGTGAAAACTATTCATTCATCTCTAGCATTGAACCTATGAAGGTTGAAGAAGCATTGGAAGATCCAGATTGGATAAACGCTATGCATGAAGAGCTACATGATTTTGAGAGAAACCAAGTTTGGACATTGGTCCAGAAGCCCGACAACAACCACAATATCATTGGTACCAAATGGGTGTTTCGCAACAAGCAAGATGAAGATGGACAAGTGGTTCGCAACAAAGCACGTCTCGTCACCCAAGGGTACACACAAGTCAAAGGTATGGACTATGGTGAGACGTATGCTCCCGTTGCTAGACTTGAGTTCATTCGCATCTTACTTGCCTATGCTAATCACCATAATATCACCTTGTACCAAATGGACATTAAAAGTGCTTTTCTAAATGGTGAAATAGAGGAGGAAGTTTATGTCAAACAACCTCCCGGCTTTATCAACCCTAAGAAACCAAATCATGTTTACAAACTTCACAAAGCTCTTTATGGTCTTAAACAAGCTCCTAGAGCATGGTATAAATGCTTGACCAAGTTACTTACTACAAGTGGTTTTGAAATTGGTAAAATTGATTCTACTCTTTTTACTAAAAGGGTTAATGGAGAACTATTTGTATGCCAAATTTATGTTGATGATATCATATTTGGTTCAACTAACCCTCTCTTTAGTGAAAAGTTTGGAAAGCTAATGTCAGAAAAGTTTGAGATGTCTATGATGAGTGAACTCAAATTCTTTCTCGGGTTGCAAATCAAGCAAACTAAGGAAGGTACATTTGTGTCTCAAACAAAGTACACCAAGGACTTATTCAAGAAGTTCAATATGCAAGAATGCAAAGGTATGTCTACACCCATGCCTACTAGTGGACATAATGATTTAACCAAAGATGGTGAACCGGTTGATCAAAAGGTTTATCGCTCTATGATTGGTTCATTGTTATACCTATGTGCTTCACGTCCCGATATTATGCTAAGTGTGTGCATGTGTGCACGATATCAAGCTGCTCCTAAAGATTGTCATCTTAAGGCTGTGAAAAGGATAGTGAGATATTTAATTCATACACCAAATTTTGGCATTTGGTATCCTAAGAGGTCTTCTTTTGATCTTGTTGGATATTCTGACTCGGATTATGCCGGAGACAAGGTTGATAGAAAGTCTACTTCGGGTACTTGTCAATTTCTTGGTAGATCTCTTGTGTCTTGTTCTTCCAAGAAACAAAACTCGGTATCCTTATCCACCGCCGAAGCGGAATACATTGCCGCTGGTTCATGTTGTGCTCAATCACTTTGGATGACCCAAACTCTTAAAGATTATGGGATTTATGTGAAACATGTTCCACTGCTTTGTGACAATGAAAGTGCTATCAAAATTGGTCATAATCCTGTACAACATTCTCGAACTAAGCATATTGAAGTTTGTCATCATTTCATTCGAGATCATGTTGCTAAGGGTGACATAAATCTTAAGCATGTTCGCACCGATAAGCAATTAGTGGATATATTCACTAAACCACTTGATGAGAAAGTGTTTTGCAGGTTGAGCGGACAATTGAACATCATTGATGTTTCGAACTTGGAGTAGAAACTCCATTGGATACATGCAAGACATGAGCTTATGACTAATCCATGATATATCTCTTATGATAACTATCTTATGTCTTGGATATATTTCCACCTTGCATGTTGTCTAACCCCAGTAGGTGCTTGGTTGAATCTAATTCCATGAGATTGCGACTCACTCACATTTTGAGCAATCTCTACAAGACCAAGACTCTACACAATAGTGGTTGAAGACAAGGAAGCACAAAACCATTCAAACATATCCTTTGACAAATTCTATGTTAAGCCTCATGATTGTCATTTTTGGATACACAAGTGCTCTTCCTTGCAAGAACTAACCCATGTAGGTAGATGAACTCAAACTCCAAGTTGTGCTCCCAACTCTTGATGAGCTACATCAACCTTGAGCACCCACACAAGTTCAACTACATGAGCAAGAACCACACCACCACCCAAGGTATGTTATTCCATCTTAGAGAAGCTTTACTCCAAGACATGAGTCAAAGCAACTCAATAAGATATGAATACATCAAGATGCTTAAACGAAATATGGTAACCCCATTTTGAGCTTAAACGATGAGTATGACCTATGATCAAGTGTTCCCACTTGACTCCTAAGTCAATATACTCTAACATAGGTGACTATGTCACCGCCCAATTCTAGATGAAGCTCTCTTGTGTTCTTTCTTTGTGTTATTGCATTTGTCTCGTGCATGTTTATTTTCTCTCTCCTTTTTCAAAAAAAAACTTCAACTAGATCTTTCAGTTTCTTCTCTTTTCTCTTTGTGTTTGTTCTGCATTTTCTGCACTTAATTCCTTGCAAATCCTTCAGGAAATTCATTGCAAATCTTTGTGAGATCCTACATGTCTAGTGAGCTGAGGTGACAAGTGTTTTTCTCTATGTAAACCCGGTTTCACCGACTTGCAATTTTCGGTCCAACCGAATCTTTTCGGTACCACCGGAATGTGCCACTCGGTGCCACCGACTTTGCAATCAGAAAAACAAGATTGCCACTTGTTCTACATTTCTTCTGATCCAGCTCCACTCAATGAATCTTGTCCTCTACAAGCATCACAATTTTATCCTCTGCTTTGTGCTGAATCTCAAGGACCAAACCTAGTTGACGGATTCCAGGAAAAACCTTCTTGGAAATTGATGTCAAAGGGGGAGAAAGAGATCACATCAAAGCTCAAGGGGGAGAGAAAGTCTCAAGGATCCCAGATGCTTGATGTTCAAGAGGAGAGATACCACATGTCCTTTTGGGGGAAAGACAAGTTCATATGTACTCATTTGAATTAAGTTCTAGTTGTATCTTTCAGCTCTGATTTTCTGTTCCCTATCTTCTCCCAATATCCCATGTAAGATTCAGGGGGAGCAAGACATCTAAGGGAAAGAAATCAGTCAAATTCATTGCATATCTTTATTCTTGGGGACATGTTGAATTCAATGTGGTACCCTGTACTCACTCTCTACATGTCATCCCAGTCTTGGTATTCTTGTGGTTTCTTTTGTTTGCTCTGGCTAGTGGATGTACCTGTGTTATCTAACCTTGTTTGTGCAGGTTCATTCCATCCTAATCCAACTCAAGACCACAAGGTAAGTATATGCATCAAAATCATGAGTATGAGGAGTTCTTGCTTATGTACATACTGTTTGCAAGAAGGACTCATGAGCATGAAGGTATTTTCCTTGATAATCTTTTGCTCTGATGCATATGGCCAAGATGCATGTAACACATCGCCTACTCTGTCATGGTTATGCTCTCACATGCCTCTATATTTCATATTTACATGAGTGCATACATGTAGGGGGAGCCTATGCTTGTTACATGTCCTTCCAAAGCTTTACTTGCTGTTCTTTATATCTTTATCTAAAGCTTTGATGTATGTTTCCGTCAATTACCAAAAAGGGGGAGATTGAAAGCACAAGTGCTCCCTAGGTGGTTTTGATAATTGATGACAACATATCTCTTGTTGGACTAACATTTCGATCTAGCATGTTTCAGATAAGTTCAACAATGGAGTGGCATGGACTAAAGGTTGTGGGAACTCCTTCAAGATGCTAAGGACAAAGGATTGGCTAAAGCTTCAAGCTCAAGACTCCTCATTTTACATTTTAGTGATCCAAGATCACATTGAGTCTTTAGGAAAAGCCAATACTATCAAGGAGGGATGAGGTGTTGCTTAATGAGCCTCTTGCTTCATGTGCTTAGTGATATGCTCCAAAACCCTCAGCTACTTTCCCACTTCCACATATGACCTAAACCCTAAGCCCTCCTACCGATTCTTCCTATCCGGCGCCACCGAGTTTTACTTGTCATAAGCCACTGCCAAACCCTAATCAGTTCGGTCTCACCAATGGGATCTTGGTCTCACCGAGATGGGCTTGCAAACTCTCTGTTACCCATTGCAATATTCTCGGTCCCACCGAGATATGCAATCGGTTCCACCGAGTTTGCTTGGCCAAATCTCAGTTTCACTTATTACCCAAATCGGTCCCACCGAGTTTGAGTAATCGGTCAAACCGAGTTTTGGATTTACCCTAACCCTAGCACATCGGTCCCACCGAGTTGATCCAGTCAGTCCCACCGAAATCTCTAACGGTCACTAGGTTTACATTTTTGGTCCGACCAAGTTTGTTGATTCGGTCCCACCGAGATTGGAAAACTGTGTGTAACGGTTGGATTTTGTGTGGAGGCTATATATACCCCTCCACCTCCTCTTCATTCGAAGAGAGAGCCATCAGAACACATACACCATTCCAACTCATATGTTCTGAGAGAGAACCACCTACTCATGTGTTGAGACCAAGATATTCCATTTCTACCATATGAATCTTGATCTCTAGCCTCTCCAAGTTGCTTTCCACTCAAATCTTCTTTCCACAAAATCCAAATCCTATGAGAGAGAGTTGAGTGTTGGGGAGACTATCATTTGAAGCACAAGAGCAAGGAGTTCATTACCTACACACCATTTGTTACTTCTTGGAGAGTGGTGTCTCCTAGATTGGCTAGGTGTCACTTGGGAGCCTCCGACAAGATTGTGGAGTTGAACCAAGGAGTTTGTAAGGGCAAGGAGATCGCCTACTTCGTGAAGATCTACCGCTAGTGAGGCAAGTCATGTGTGGGCGATGGCCATGGTGGGATAGACAAGGTTGCTTCTTCGTGTACCCTTTGTGGGTGGTTGCTTCTTCGTGGACCCTTCGTGGGTGGAGCCCTGTGTGGACTCGCGCAACCGTTACCCTTTGTGGGTGGAGCCCTCCGTGGACTCTCGCAACCGTTACCCTTTGTGGGTTGAAGTCTCCATCAACGTGGATGTAGGATAGCACCACCTATCCGAACCACGGGAAAAACATCCGTGTCTCCAATTGCGTTTGAATTCTCCAAACCCTTCCCTTTACATTCTTGCAAGTTGCATGCTTTACATTCCGCTGCTCATGTACTCTTTGCATGCTTGCTTGATATGTATTGTGCGTGTTGAAATTGTGCCTAAACTCCACTTAAACCGAAAAAGCTTAAAAATTGCAACTTTAGCATTAAGTGTCTAATCCCCCCCCCCCCTCTAGACACATCTAGTTCTAGATCCTACAGTTGTCATTGTATTTTCTGATCCCTTTTGGCTTATTGTCAGTAAGGGACTTTTGTTGTATACTTTGAGTAGCTTCATGCCGTGATTTTCTTTGCGATGATATGTTCCTGTAGCATGTAGATATCTTGCTCTAAACATTGCTTCCTGATGTTAAATTCCTGACATGTTTATTTCACTAAGTCTGTAACCTGATATCTTTTGCACTTTTGCCATGCTTGTTTGAAGTTGCTATTGAGTGAATTAGCTGTAGCTCAGTGTTCATCTTTTGTCAAGCATCTTGAGTGGATCCCTGCCATGTATTTTGTTGCTATGTTAGAGTGCGGTAGCTTGTTGTTCTTGATGCATTTAGGTGGCCCCGTGCTGTTTACCGCAGATCGGTGCCATATTTGTTTTGCTTGTCATTTGCAAACCGTGCATCCGATTCCGGTGATCTTTATATCGATTTCGACCGAAATCAACTCCTCTTTCCAGTGGAACTCTTGGTTTTCCAATTTGAGGCCAGGTTCAATCACTTCTTTCCAAAACATGCATAGGCATCGCATATCACATCCCGCATATTATGACATTTCACATCATGTTGCTTGTGCATTGCACGTGGTTGATTGTGTCTCTCTTTGCTTGTGTTCTTGCTTTGGGTAGAGCTGGAGATGAGTATGTGATCGAGGAACCCGTTGAGTACGCTTACGAGGATCAAGCTAACATCAACTCGGAGAACTTTGCAGGAAAGATGACCATACCCTCGAAATCACTTCTATCTTTGCTTGCTAAATGCTCGCTCTTTTGCTATGCCTATGCTACGATACCTACCACTTGCTTATCATGCCTCCCATATTGCCATGTCAAACCTCTAACCCACCCTGTCCTAGCAAACCGTTGTTTGGCTATGTTACCGCTTTGCTCAGCCCCTCTTATAGCGTTGCTAGTTGCAGGTGAAGATTGGAGTTTGTTCCTTGTTGGAACATGTTTATTGTTGGGATATCATTATTATATCTTGTCTATTTTAATGCACCTATATACTTGGTAAAGGGTGGAAGGCTCGGCCTTATGCCTGGTGTTTTGCTCCACTCTTGCCGCCCTAGTGTCCGTCATACCGGTGTTATGTTCCTTGATTTTGCGTTCCTTACACGGTTGGGTTATAATGGGAACCCCTTGACAATTCGCCTTGAATAAAACTCCTCCAGCAATGCCCAACCTTGGTGTTACCATTTGCCACCTAGCCCTTTTTTCCCTTTGGTTTGCGGACTCAAGGGTCATCTTTATTTTAACCCCCCCGGGCCAGTGCTTCTCTAAGTGTTGGTCCAACCTGAGCGATGTCCACGGTTACCAGGGGCAACTCTGGGCTGGCCTACCCGACGTCTGGCTCATCCGATGTGCCCTGAGAATGAGATATGTGCAGCTCCTATAGGGATTTGTCGGCACATTCGGGTGGCTTTGCTGGTTTAGTTTTACCATTGTTGAGATGTCTTGTAACCAGGATTTCGAGTCTGGTCGGGTTTTCTTGGGAGAAGGAATATCCTTCATTGACCATGAGAGCTTGTGATGGGCTAAGTTGGGACACCCCTGCAGGGATTTGAACTTTCGAAAGTCGTGCCCGCGGTTATGGGTAGATGGGAGTTTGTTAATGTCCGAGGTGTTGTCGTCGCAATTTTATCGTTGCAATTCTGGAAAACCTGAGTTTTGCCGACATCGAAAAATCTCTTTTATGCAGTTGTTGGTGAGATAACCTCGACGCCACCCAGTACTGGGGCGGGAGTTCGGGAGTATCGTCATAACTCGTATAATAGATGCTTTTCGAAGGTTGAGGTAAATGATTTCCGAAGGTTTCTTGGTTATGTGTTGAAGGATGGATACAGCTGGATGTAGGATTTGCTCGCTTTGGGTGAAATATTATGCTTCCCCTGTATCCCCAACACCTGACTGCATAACCGGAAAGGTTCGGGAGTTTCACAGGTGGGAATTCATGTAGCTCTAGTATTTCTTCCACGGATATTTGGTTTGTGATTGGGTAATCCTCACCAAGTATTTGTTCATGTCCGTACCTCGTTGTTTTATTCATCTACATCTATCTAAGTGGCTTCTCAATTTATGGAAGTGTGACCATTTCAATTGGAATTCATTCGTTCATTTTGTTCGGATGTTAAGACTATATGTTGCAATTTCGATCCTTTTGATTCAGCTTGAATATATGTCTGTCAAGATGCTAACGGATGTCACCCTGTTCAGGATGGCTCCTCCAACGCGTCAGAATCCTGAACCGCCACCACCACCTCCACCTCTGGAGGCATGGCAAGCTGTGATGGCCGCTACCTATGCCAACACGCAGCTGATCATGCAAATTTTGCAAGAGCGCAACCAAGGGAATCAAGGCCATGGCAACAATCAGAATCAATTTGCTACACTCAACCAGTTCCTCGCAAACCAGCCAAGGACCTTCAGTAACTGTGTCTAGGAAATAGACGCTGATGATTGGCTCGTGGATATCTGCAAGCATTTCGAGTGCAGCAACATCAGGCCTGAGGACTTTGTCAAGTTTGCCTCATTTCAACTCAAAGACCAAGCTGCAGAATGGTATCAGCAATACAAAGATTCCAGAGGAGGTCGTGTGATTACCTGGGATGAATTCTGTTAAGACTTCAAAGCTCACCACATTCCTGAGAGTGTTGTTGAGAGCAAGCGTGAGGAATTCCGCAACCTGAAGCAAGGCAGCTTGTTTGTTTACCAGTATAACATCATATTCCAGAAGCTCGCTCGTTTCGCTAAGCAAGACATCCCTGACGAGAAGAGCATGATTTATCAGTTTAGAGGTGGCCTCAGAGAAGATCTCCATCTAGCTCTCGTGCTTTTTGAGCCGTAGAAGTACGATGAGTTTTACAACATGGCACTGAAACAAGAGAATGCTCAACTCAAGTGCGATGCTTCCAAGAAGCGAGTCAGGGATGCAACTCCTTCTTCCTCAACTCAAGTGGTGACTAAGCATCAAAAGTATTGGTTGCCTCCTCCTTTGTTCCGTCAGCCTTATCAGCAGAAGAGCAAAGGTGGCAATGGATCTTCCCACCCACCAACCCAGGCTTTCAGAACAAGACTTCATCTCATGCTCCAAGATCAAGTGCTCCGTATCACCGTCCGCTCTCGGAAGTCACGTGCAACAAGTGTCAGCAGAAGGGTCACTATGCCAAGAAATGCTTCAATCAGAGGTGTCTTCCTCCTCCTCCTGTGAGGTCTGCTAGCACTGCAGTGGTGAAGCATAACCCCAAGTCTGCTAAGATCAACATGATGAACGCAGCTCAGGCAGAGGACTCGTCAGATGTGATTATGGGTAACCTTCCTGTTAACGATATTCCTGCTAAAGTTCTTTTTGACACTGGTGCATCTCTGTCATTCATATCGAAGCCTTTTGCATCCATGCACGATTTGCATACTATTGATTAGCCTAAGCCAATAGCGGTTTCCTCTCCGGGTTTGTTCACGAACACCAAAATGATGGCTCCATATGTTACTAACACGTTGGGCGACTATAAGTTTCTGTCCTCTCCAGTGGTTCTTGGTAACTCGGATATTGATCTTATTCTCGGAATGGACTGGCTTTCTAAGCACAAGGCTCAGCTTGATTGTGCTGACAGTCAGATTCAATTGACACATTCCGAGTCTTGTAACCGGGATACCGAGTATGATCAGGTTGTCTTGGGAGAAGGAATATCCTTCGTTGACCATGAGAGCTTGTGATGGGCTAAGTTGGGACACCCCCGCAGGGATTTGAACTTTTGAAAGTCGTGCCCGCGGTTATGGTCAGATGGGAGTTTGTTAATGTCCGGTTGTAGATAACATGAAACTTAACTTAATTAAAATGAATCAACGGAGTGTGTGTCCGTGATGGTCTCTTTTCGACGGAGTCCGGGAAGAGAACACGGTCTTGTGTTATGCTTGAACGTAGGTTGTGCTAGGATCACTTCTTGATCATAGTTGATCGACCGTGCCTTTGCTTTCTCTTCTCGCTCTCATTTGTGTATGTTAGCCACCATATATGCTAGTCGCTTGCTGCAGCTCCACATCATACCTTTTACCCTTCCTATAAGCTTAAATAGTCTTGATCGCGAGGGTGTGAGATTGTTGAGTCCCCGTGACTCACAGATTACTTCCAAAACCAGATGCAGGGACCATGATACCGCTCCAGGTGATTCGTCTGAGCTCAAGTGGGAGTTCGATGAGGACTCAGGACGATACTACGTTTCCTTTCCAGACGATCACTAGTGGTGCCCAGTTGGGGCGATCGGGGACTTTGTCTCATTTGGGGTTGTTCTTTATTTTGGTTCCGTAGTCGGACCTTGATTGTATCTGGATGAATGTAATGATATTTATGCTATTGTGTGACGTGGCGAGTGTAAGCCAACTATGTATCTTTTTTTCTTATTCATTACATGGGTTGTGTGAAGATTACCTCACTTGCGACATTGCTTACAATGCGGTTATGCCTCTAAGTCGTGCTTCGACACGTGGGAGATATAGCCGCATCGTGGGCGTTACACTTGCTGGAAGAGTTTTATTCAAAGCGAGCTGTTGGGGGGCATAAACCCCAGCTGTGTTATGAACACAAAATCAAGGAACATAACACCGGTATGAAAGAACTAGGGCGGCAAGAGAGGAACAAGTCACCAGGCAAAAGGCAGAGCCTTCCACCATTTACCAAGTATATAGATGCATTAATTAAAATAAGATATATTGTGATATCCCATGATATCCATGATATCCAAGTCCCAACATGGAACAACCTGCAACTACACCTGCAACTAGCAACACTATATGAGGGGCTGAGCAAAGCGGTAACATAGCCACACAAAGGTTCGCTAGGATGGAGGAAAGGTTAGAGGCTAACATGGCAAATTGGGAGGCTTGATAAACAAGTGGTAGGTAGTGCGACATAGCGATAGCATCGAGACAACTAGCAAACCAAATATAGTACTGAGTTCCAAGGTGACCGTCATCTTGCCTAAAATCCCGATAGGAAGAAGATCGAGTCCATGAAGAAGACGAATGGCATAGTCGAACGAATCCTCTCACTCGCAATATAACCGGAACCATCGAGAAGGAGCACAACCAGAAAGAAGCAAACAACATGGTAAACACACAATGCATAAACATGACATGATGCTCAACCAAGTATAATGCATGACAAGGCTACATGATGCTACTCATGGCAAGAGATGATGCATACAAGAACCCCACATCAAAGCTAGTTTAAACGAGGCCGGAATCAACATATAACAATTCCGAAAACTCCCCATATGCAAATTTCGAAATTGACCCAGATCTGAAATACACATTATGTTTAAGTCGTTAAACAGCAAGTTAAAGTGCACCATGATAATCTACATGACTTTCTAGTCAAGTTGCATAGAAGGTTCATTTAATTCGGAGCTACGGCTTAGAAGATATGAGCAAAACAAGTTAAACATGGCATTGATGCAAATGCAAGCAAAACACAATCACAAACACCCCAAAACAAGGATGCAACACGGCATGATGAAACTACATGCAAAACCAAGCAAGTTCCATATAGAGCATGCTCAAAACGGAGCAATGGTTCAATACATACACTCAAAACAAGATATAACAACAATCTGCCAAAACAGCAAGTAGGCACTTTGCAATCATCAAAACAGCAAACTACATTAACTCCATGGGCACAAACTTGATGTGCACTTAAAGTACATGTTACATACTTCTAACAGCTTTAAGGTTCAGGCATATAGGAATCAGGATTAAACCAATATGATCAATGCAAAATGCAAAGTTCTATTACAGATTAGGACTTGGTAGAAAAATAGGCATATACGTGAGCAGAGTTAATATGATGGCATGTTGGAGGCATGAAATAAGTATGCTACGGTGCATGAACATGGCATCAAAAGGTATAGCATGCTAGTACCTATCATGGAGCTTAAATAATGCAACATGGCATATACATAGGAGCAACAAGTTCATGGCATTCATCAAGACAAGATGCAAACATGAAATAGAAGACAAGTAGGAATATTTGTGAGCGTGGTTAACTCACCACAGAGCATATCATGGCATGCAAAAACAACTAACAGTAAGATGGCATGTTTGTGCAACTACTCAGGTCAAGAATATGGTCATAGGATGATAAAAAACTAACTAGGCATCATGCAAAAATGAACTTGTTGTTAACAGGCCGACAGATATATTTCTAAGCAACTTGAGAGCATGAAAAGAACAAGCTATAGTAGGATATAATAGCAAACAAGGGCATGGATGTATAGAGAATAACATGGTCTTCAGATCATGCTTACTGGACATCTCCAAAAAATGCATATATTTGATGGTAGCATCAAGTAAACATGGCATCATAATATAACAGTTCAGACTTAGCAGAACAGTAACAACAAGTACCCTACTTTGCAAGCTCATGGGACTCACATCAGGACATATCATGGCATGAAATAAATACAACCAGAATGGGGACATAAAAATTCACGAAACGATTGGTGACAAGATGCTCATATGACATATGCATTAAGTCACATGAAAATAAAAAAGGCCAAGTTATAACAATTTCAGCATTTAACATCAGCAAGCACTTTTGCAACAAAGATTAACATGTCAATATGCTTCCTAACATGAATTCAAAGCACACCATCATGAAGAGCACGAAATGTAGAGCAAGTTTCATATATAAATGATCTCCATAGGATAAATATGTACAAAGATATAAGCTCCACAAAATGCATATATGATCTCCATAGGTGGGTGCTCACATAGGGCCCGTGGGCCCGCTCGGGGCTGGTCTCGAGAACTGGGGCGGTTCAGGCGTGACTTACAGCAGTTCACGGGGGACGGCGGACCAGGCTGGTTCGCAAGTGAATTGGCTGGTTTGCCGGTCTTGCCGGTCCAGGCGAGGTGGGAGGCGGGGCCCACCTGGCAGGCATGTGGGTGTCGAGCGCTTGCTCTGCTGGCTCCCAAGCAGAGTCATGGCGGCGGCAGCGGTTTGGCAAGGTGGTCACGCTGGGGCAAGGAAGCCGGGGACGGCACATGAGGCCGGATCTCCTCAAGCTCGAGGCAGATGGGGCCGGTGGCGGAGCTTCGGGCGGCTGCGGCGCCATTGGCAACGCGACCTGCGGCTCAGAGAGAGCTGAGAACAGGAGGGAGAGAGACGAGGCCAACCTGCTAGATGTCGTCGCCGGCTGCGACGCACCGGTGAGCCGGCGGAGGAGGCCGGGTAGCAAGGCGGCGACGCACGGTCGAGAGGAGGCGCACGGGAGAGCTCGGGCAGGGAGCGGGCTCCCGTACGGGCGGCGGCGCACACACAAGATCGCTCGGGCCCCAGATGGGCTTGGGCGGGCCGCATTAGGGCTTGGTAGGCTGCGGCGGGAGGAGAGAGGTTGGGGCGACATGGCGGTGTCCGGTTGGTGGAGGGCGGCAGCTGTGGCGGTGTTGAATGGACAGGGGCACGCCATGTGGCGACGGGGGGACTTGCCAGTGCTAAAAATGAGGCTAGCGGTGATTGAAGGTAGGAGGAGGGGTAGGGGCTAGGTTTAGTCCAGATTTGGAACGGGGAGGTGTCTATTTATAGCAGCGGGTTATGATTAGGGTTTGGAGGGGTTTTCAGACCGTAGGATCACGATCGTGTGGCCTCGGACAGAGGGGGGACTAGGAGGGTTAGTGGGCTGGTTTAGTGGGCTGTGTAGGAGGGGGTTGGGCTGAGAGGAGAGAAGAGAAGAGAAATGCAACCCGCTAATAGTTTCCGGATACCGAAAATGTCTGACATTTGACCGGCTATATGCTGTCGCTATAGTCATTCGTTGGGGCATCAAACGGACTCCGAAAGTGATGAAATTTTCCAGGCGGTCTGCCAACAACATAACAACACCGCATGCCAACTTTCATGCCATTCCGATAACATTTTCATCCCACTTATAAAATAATATTTCGGAGGTGACATGAGCGCGTGCGAGTGTGGTTGGACTCACAACGGACAACGAAGAGAACTGGGAGACCCCGACGGATGCAAGTTTTGAAAAACATGCAGATGAACTGCACATGATGAAATGGCAAGGTGCAACACGCAAGCGAATGACATGGCAATGACGGAGAATAAACTGAAAGACATCTGGAGCATCTGTCTCAGGGCATTACAACTCTCTCCACTAACAGAAGATCTCGTCCTAAGATCTTAGGAACGAAGCGGAAGAGCAAGAGGATAAGGTGAAATAAGAACGCAAGAGAGAAGATGAACAAAGTCTCAAGCACTCAGGTAGAAGAGAGGAATGACAATTATGTCGAGAATCAAAAGTTGAAGGAACAAGGTAGACTCTAAAACTACTCCGGACAGAAGAAGATAGAAAAGTAATAAGAACAAAAGAGTTGGGATAGCATCCTGGTATAAGAGAAAAGGTGAGGTAGACAAGATCAAGGATTTGAAAAGAGGACACCACACTCTCGTAAACAAAAGGATTAAAGAAACAAATTTTGAAAAGAACAAGTTGAAGCCTTGCGATGATTTAGATGGAGCTTCGCGACAAGGGAACCGAGAAAACATGGAACTCCTGATATGCCTCAAATAGCTTTGAGACGATTTTATGGGGTGGCCCTGATCTTTCACTGACGCAAAGAGCTAGCAGAGTAAAACTTGAATGGAAGGAGATGGATTAGAACAGGCCGAATATATATAGCTGCAGTGGTGATTCTGTACGTGAACGAGTAGTAGCTAGCTAGATGGATTGGTTTAGACTAATGATGATCAGCGGCGGCGGCGGCGACAGAGGTTTAGACCAATGATGATCAGCGGCGGCGGCGGCGACAGAGTAATTAGCAGATGGAAAACGTGAGGTGGTAGAAGTAGATTGAACAAAGTAGAGATCGGATTGACCCCTAATTGATCAAGAATCAAAACGAAGCTAGCGCCCTAGGAATCAAGTCAGCCAGAACACATGCAATCAACGATCCAAATCATGGAACGCAGGAACTCAGATATGCGCCAATCATAAGATGACTTTTCTGAATATTTATCTGTATCAACTCCAACCTAAACCTAGACAACGCTGCCCCTTTCTTATATAGGTGGTGCCTAACAATTGGGCCTAGACCGACCTGGACTACGAAAACGATGAGGACTCCTCACGTTACAACTTGTACGTAGAAACTAAAAAAACCTACAAAAACCAATTAAACTAGAAAACAAATAAAAAGGACACGCCTCCTCTGTCATGGCATTTTTGTATGCTTGATTCATCCAGGACCCATGTACGTATATTGGCCTTCGTACAAATATTGGCAAGGTGTTCTGAACATAGGCTTCACTTTCTCCTGAGGCACGATCCGAGGAGCAACTTCAGTAGCATATGGACAGGCATCATACCTAAGATTCCTCTCTGTTTTGTAGCACACATTATCTTCTTATGACGCAGAGCGGGAACCACATATTTTTGCATCTTATTTTCATAGCCAGACTCTCGCTTGGAAAATACTTTACTTGGCGATAATGGTGAAACGACAAGAGTACCTGGGGTGACCGCATCATCCTCTCCCCCTTCAAACGAAATCGTCCTCGGTTTCGGAGCACCCTTCAAAACATCCTTGTGTACAAACATATGATCAACCTTGATAGCATTATTACCCTTGGCTGCAGCACACGTTTGATGCCAACATCTCGGAACACGTAAGTGTTCGACCTCCCCTCATGTATAGCGTCGCGATCGTATTGCCACGGACGACCCAATAGTAATTGGCACACATCCATTGGCACGACGTCACAAATGACCTCATCATAATATGTGCCAATATTGAACTTTACGCGTACCTTGTGAGTCACCTTCAAATGTTCGGAGTTGTACAACCACTCAATGCAATGTGGCTGCGGATGTGGCCATGCCTTCAGTCCTAAAGCATCCACCACACGCTTGCTTATGATGTTGGTGTAGCTCCCTCCATCAATAATCAACTTGCAACACTTGTTTTTGATCTTGCATTGTGACTGAAAAATTTTCCACCGCTGTCCCGAACTTGGAATTTGATCCTCTTTAGCTCGCTGCACCATGATGCATGGCAGGTCATCATAATCTAGAGGATAGCACATGATAGGATTAGATTCACTTTCCTCTTCCTTGGGCTCATCAGACTCTGAGTCAATTTTGTCTTCGGAAACATATCCATCATTAACAAGGAGCACTCTCTTCTTGTTCGGACAATCAATGCGTTTGTGTCCCCTACCTCCACATGTGTAACAAATAATCTCACTAGTACGCATAGTAGACTGCACACTTGAATCAGCCCTTGAAGCCACTTTGCTCGCGGCCATAGATTCTTTGCTCATCTCCTTGTGATCGGTAGCAACTGACCTATAGGATGAAGCTGGCTTGACATTATCATCGTCATGCGAATAGGAACGTCGCCCCATGCTGAAATTGGTGCGGCCTTTGGAAACTTGCTTGGGTTTGACCCACTGTTCGGCACGCTCCGCCTGATGAAGAAGATCTTGCATATCATTATACTGCATCAAATCAACACGGTCACGTATATCCTCATTCAGCTCCTCAAAGAAGCGTGTCATTGTTGCATCATCAGACTCATGCACATTAGTTCTGATCATCAGAACTTGCATCCGTTGGTAATACTCATCCACCGTCATGGCTCCTTGAACAAGACGGCGAAGCTTTGTGTGTTGCTCCTTCTGAAAATAAGCTGGCACAAAGCAAGCACGCATTGTACGCTTCATCTCACGCCATGACTCTGGTCGTGCGTCATTGCGGTTGAGCTGATCCCACCAAATTAATGCATAACCTAAAAATTCAAGAGAAGCAAAATGAATCTTCCGCTCCTCGGAGTAACGGTGATTATCAAAAATCTGCTCCACATGCATCTCCCACTCAAGATACTCCTCGGGACCGGCCTTGCCTGTGAACGAAGGTATAGTAATTTTTATTCTGCCAATACCTCCGTCCTCATCCTTATCGCGGCGCCGCCTTGGTCCATCATCACGGTGATGAGCATCCTGTCGTGGTCGGCGAGGCAAGTCGTCGCGAGCATCAGAACCATCCTCGAACTCAGCATCATTGTCATCGTTGGTAACGTCCGCGTCACAGACATGTCGAGGTGCTCGCTGTTGTAGGGCATGTTGTTCCCTCGCTGGAGCAGCCGCGCCGGTTGCCCTTGCCTCTAGGCGACGGAGGGCTGCTTGCATGGCCTGGAACCCGTCGGTCACCGTCTCGTCGAGGGCCTTCATGCGGTTGTCAAAGTGCTGGTATGTAGCCTTGAACATAGCACGGACACCTGGGTCCAGATCGGGACCATATTGCGGCGGCCCGTCATCCTCCCGCACCTCATCCCCGTCACGCTTGCTTGCGGTTGACATCGCGCACAGTGATAAACCTGGCGCTCTCTGATACCAGTTGATATGCCTCATATAGCTTTGAGATGATTTTATGGGGTGGCCCTGATCTTTCACTGACGCAAAGAGCTAGCAGAGTAAAACTTGAACGGAAGGAGATGAATTAGAACAGGCCGAATATATATAGCTGCAGTGGTGATTCTGTACGTGAATGAGTAGTAGCTAGCTAGATGGATTGGTTTAGACCAATGATGATCAGCGGCTGCGGCGGCGACAGAGTAATTAGCAGATGGAAAACATGAGGTGGTAGAAGTAGATTGAACAAAGTAGAGACCGGATTGACCCCTGATTGATCAAGAATCAAAACGAAGCTAGCGCCCTGGGAATCAAGTCAGCCAGAACACATGCAATCAACGATCCAAATCATGGAACGCAGGAACTCAGATATGCGCCAATCATAAGATGACTTTTTTGAATATTTATCTGTATCAACTCCAAACTAAACCTAGACAACGCTGCCCCTTGCTTATATACATGGTGCCTAACAATTGGGCCTAGACCGAACTGGACTAGGAAAACAATGAGGACTCCTCACGTTACAACTTGTACGTAGAAACTAAAAAAACCTACAAAAACCAATTAAACTAGAAAACAAATAAAAAGGACACGCCTCCTCTATCATGGCATTTTTGTACGCTTGATTCATCCAGGACCCATGTACGTATATTGGCCTTCGTACAAATATTGGCAAGGTGTTCTGAACATAGGCTTCACTTTCTCCTGAGGCACGATCCGAGGAGCAACTTCAGTAGCATATGGAACAGGCATCATACCTAAGATTCCTCTCTGTTTTGTAGCACACATTATCTTCTTATGACACAGAGCGGGAACCACATATTTTTGCATCTTATTTTCATAGCCAGACTCTCGCTTGGAAAATACTTTACTTGGCGATAATGGTGAAACGACAAGAGTACCTGGGGTGACCGCATCAACTCCGAATAAGAAAAAATATGAATAACTTAAAACCGATAGACCATTCATCATGGACAATCTCCGAAGGAAGGAATTACTTGACCACAATGAAATAAGAATAGTAATTAGGTTATGCTTATACTCATTAAATTTAATTGATGACAAACGGAATGGGCATGCAACTTATTCCTCTTGAAAAGGATTGAGGAGATATATAGCACAAACATGGGAAGGTCTTCAACGAACCACCTTAAGAAATAAAAACGAACGAAGAAAAGAGAATGAGTCGCCAGAAAGAATTAGAAAATGAACGAAGATACTAGAGTGGATTTAGATGCTATAGAACGAAGAGGTCACCAGCTGACCAAAGAATACTGTAACGGTGCACCAGTAAGAATATGGCGACGAACGAAGAGGCAAGAATTGATAAAAATTTCAAAAATGTAGTTGAAAGATGAGAATGAAGAAATCTTTGAAATGATGGCATTCGTATGATCGAGAAAGGAAAGCAACCGCTAAAATGTGTTGGATGGGTTTGAAAGGAATTCTCATAATCGAAAACTATGATGAGAATGGCATGAAGTTAGAACCACGAACCTTCAAGAGAATGGAGCAAGATTTAATAGAAATTGTTCTTCGGTCTTCAAAGCTGAGAATGACAATGAGAAATACCGTGAGGAATTAGAGAGATGCTCCGGAACAATGAGTACTAGAAATGTTGATATGAAGTTGAAAAGAATTTGAAAGCGATCTTGGAGATGACAATTGACTGATGAAAATTCATTTTTATGTCAAACTTGAAAAGAATTGGGAGTAACTCTGGAAAATTAGAAGAGCCAGGTAAGATCCCGGGATAAACCTATGGGTTATGTACCCACTGAAAAGAAGCACCGTTGAGAATAATTGAAGAAGATAGATGATGCACCGGAACAATTGAAGAGTTGAGTGAGGTGACAACCTCGAATTAACTAGAACGCAAAATACGAATCCTCTGAGATGTCTCCAGCACTTCGGAATGATTAAATGGCGAGAGGCAGTTAAGGAATGGAATTTTATCGATTCGAAAAGCTAGAATTGAATCCACCAAAAAGGAAGACGAGATGAACAATGATGAACTAGATGAGAATTCACCGGTTGAAACAATAGAGGACGGAATGAAGAGGCTTCACACGAATAAAAAGGATGTGCGATTAAAGGCTTCAGACTCCGGGAAGAAGAGGGTGGGTGGGTGGGAAAGGAAAAAACATCTTGATGTCGAAAAAAACTCCAAAAGAAAACTGAGAATCGATGTTATAAAAGTTTAAGAGGATTGAATAACTCGAAGAGAAGTGCACCAGTTGAACAAAGGATGGCCAACAAATGAAAACACTTGCGTGATCCTAAAGAAAATTTGAAGGGGAAGAGGACTAGAATCAAAAAAACCTACGTCAGAATTCCTCACTAGTGCGACGAAGGGACTGGGGAGTAAAAAGAATTCCCACTCTCTGATATAACTAGACACCAAAAATAGTTTTCTTCTAGACTCGACAACGGCCATGCTACGATCAATCAAGGGGGGTCCTATGGTCGGTCGAGGCTCTGATACCAACTTGTCACACCCAAGATACGTTCCTATCCGAGAGGAACTCGAAGGTCCCACCAAGGATAGAGCCGCATATTGAAGACACTTTTGCAAGGTGGATATCATTACATCGTACCATTACATAATAACTGGGGATACATGCAAAGGCATACAAATGCCATAAGAATACATCAATACATAGCAAACATCACACAGAAGATTAGCATCCGACTACGGATGAAGACAAACGAAAAACAAGAATGACATCCACCCTGCTAGCCCAGGCTGCAGACCAGGAACCTATCCCTTGACCGAAAAAGAAGCAGAAGAAAAACTCCAAAACAATCAAACATCGCTCCCATGTCAGATCATTGCATTATGATGCAGAGCATCCTACGGACATCACCATGGCAAGAGTTTGTTCGGCAAGTGACACGTGTCTGTCGGTGCAACAGACCCCGGGTATGTTGCCCAACTGTGCACAGGCACAAGATCAAGATTGGAGTACGAGCTTAAGTCAGAGTTTGACGAACCAACATGCAGCTTGGAGAGATCAAGATCGAGCCAAAGGGACAGGATATCGGCAAGAGAAGGGCTTCCCTCGCCGGGCAGGCGAGCCCGACAAGAACGACCCCGCTAATCACGCAAGAACGACCCACGTCATCAATCAGTGCAGTGTCAAGCCGCAAGGTGATTAAGTGGCAGCATTCGCCACATGGCAGCCAACTCCTACAAAAAAACCCATAGGTGACACCGGTCCAGCGGTGTGTCAAGAGAACAGGTGTGAAGCTGGCAAGATAAGCCCGGCAGGCCTTGGCGGGCAGCTAGTGATTTGAAACTAAGCGGTGCATTTAATGCACCCTGCGAGCCCATAGAGTTATGTATGATAGCACTGTTTGCTATCATATTAGTGGGTAATTACTGTTTTGCCACCGTGGTGACCCCTTAATCTATAAAAGGAGGCCCATGGGAATCATAGGAGGGGGTTAGAGGTTTGGAAACTTTACAAAACCCAAGCCATCATAGGCTTGTGGTCACCGTAGCCCTGAGGCGGGCCTTGCTGGGCCAGTGTACCACACTCCACCATGTTCATTTCCACCATCAATCCACCAAAGCAAGAGTAGGGGTTTATGCCTCACGGCGAACCGAACCTGGGTAAACTTCTTGTGTGCTCTTCGTTGTGCTGTCGCGCGCTCACTGCTCTTTGTGCAACACGACGTCCCCCGTCGAACCAGCAAGGGGCCGCCCAGTCCCATAGATGGCTACGGACATCCCGCGATTTGGCGCGCCAGGTAGGGGGCTCGCTTGTGTGAACCTCAAAGCGTGCGTAGCGCGCCATCTTCATCGTTGTCTTTGTCTCTGACGACGCCATCGACCACGGCGCCCAAGAAGAAGAACTCTGGCCTTTCGGCCCAGCCATCTACCTCCAAGGCTCGGACGCCCGCGGCCCCAGACGCCGCTGTCGGATTTCGGGTTCTGGCAAAACCCTTGAGGTTGGAACACTGGGGTGCACACGAAGATCTCTCCCCCTCTCTAGCTCGCGCACATCATGATCTCACGGCCTAGCTCGATGAACCCAAAGAACACAAGACGCGAGAGTTTATACTTGTTCGGGCCACCGATGTGGTGTAAAACCCTACTCCAGTGTGGTGTGGTGGATTGCCTCTCGGGCTGAGGATGAATAGTTACAAGGGAAGAACAGCCCCCTGAGGAGAGGTGCTCTTGTGCTTGGTGACTGTGGTGGTCTTTGGTGGAATGGATCTGGTCCAAGGTCTGATGAGATGTCCCCCACTCTATGGTGGTGCCTAGTCCTATATATATAGAGGCCCGGGTCCTCTTCCAAAATATAGGCGGGAAGGGATTCCACAATTTCCAAGTTGAAGGGGGCAGCTAGTACAAGTTATCCTGACAAAAGTAGTCTTCGCTTGCCAAAAGCTCTGGTGGTGACGCCGTCTTGGGCTCAACGGTGACCTCCGTCCTGCTGTCCTGCTGGTCTTGGTCTTGTTGCACCGATATGGAAACCTTTGCATGATGCCTAGGGACTCCTCGCCTGCGCTTGCCTCTTTAGCACCAAAGAGGAAACGAGGACACTGCACGCACTGGCGCCCGCCTGGCTGCAGTCATCATGGCTTTCATCACACAAACCTCGCGGGCCGCAACAGCCTGCGGCCACGGTTGATGCTTGGCGACTGATTGGACGTGGGCGTCTCCGCTTCCCCATGCTTCCTCGGCAACTGCCCGACCTGACGAGTCCTCGCCTTGCTTATCCCGCTCCTTCTTCTTCCTCGCATCATCTCTTCTCGCACCGACCATGGTGCCGATACGGAGGTTCTTGGCTGCAGAGAAGGGGAAGGCTCGCCAGGAGGGGCCTGGCTCACCGCCGCCCAAGAGGGGGCACGGCCGTCCCCGCAAGCATACCATGACCCCCGTCGCGGACGCTCGTGGTCGTGGTGGCGCCTCTTCACGTGGTGGTGGTCGCCGTCGATGAAGGGAGGCGCACCATGGTCGCGCGGCCGCCCAGGCCGCACTTCCACTCTGTGAAAATGCTGCCGGAGTTCGTCGTGTGGTCGGAGAACCCAGTCGGCACTTGGCTTCAGCTCCCGCGCTTCTTTGCTGGTGAGCTGCCAGCCGCTGGTCCAGGCGGTCTCTGGCGGCAGGCGGACGGCTACTGCAGCAAGGCTTCATGCGTCGTGGTCGAGGTCTCCACCGCAGGCAACGTAGCCCTGACCCGCGGCTGGCAGACGTTTGCCCGCACGCGTGGCCTAGGCCGGCGGTGCTCCCTCCACTTCAAGTACGATGGAGACGTGACCCTCTACGTGAGGGTGTTCGGGTAAGATAGCAGCTGCGTTGGTCACGATGAAAGTGAAGGCGGGCTCGCCCTCGGCGCTAGCCATGTCTCGTCCAGCTACGGCGACTCTTCTTCCGGCGACAGCTCCAGCAGCGGCGGCTACGACCAGCCGCCACGCCGTCGCGCCCGCTTCGAAGGTGGTAGCGGGTCGTGTCGTCGTCGTGCTTCAGTGAAGTGCGAGGAGGGGTCTGGCTGAGCTCGGGAGAGCACCACGGGCCCGTCCTCGTGACCTGTCGTGGGAGCTGATAACCCTCAAGTATAGGGGATCACAACAGTTTTCGATAAGTAAGAGTGTCGAACCCAACGAGGAGCTCAAGGTAGAACAAATATTCCCTCAAGTTCTATCGACCACCGATACAACTCTACGCACGCTTGACGTTCGCTTTACCTAGAACAAGTATGAAACTAGAAGTACTTTGTATGTGTTTTCGGAAAGGCTTGCAAGAAAGTAAAGAGCACGAAGATAAAAATAGGGGTTGTTTAGATAAAGAAACAATAAAGTAAATATAGCGAGTGTGGAAGAGTGGTGGTAGGAGTTGCGAAATTGCCCCTTAAGAAATTGACTACTTTACTAGACCGATAGCAAGTATCATGTGGGAGAGGCCACTGCTAGCATGTCATCCCTGACATGGAATTCTATGCACTTATGATTGGAACTATTAGCAAGCATCCGCAACTACTAATGTTCATTAAGGTAAAACCCAACCATAGCATTAAGATATATTGGTCCCCCTTCAATCCCATATGCATCAATTTCTATGCTAGGTTGAAGCTTCTATCACTCTTGCCCTCCAATACATAGTCCTATCAACATACAACTAACCCTATGGTGTGCTCCACGCGCACGCTCATATGATGGGCACCAAAGGACAGCAACATAACCACAAGCAAATTAAATCAATCATAGCAATTCATCAACCACCGATAGGACAACGAAAATCTACTCAAACATCATAGGATGGAAACACATCATTGGATAATAATATGAAGCATAAAGCACCATGTTCAAGTAGAGGGTACAACGGGTTGCGGGAGAGTGGACCGCTATAGATAGAGGGGGGAAGGGGATGGAGATGTTGGTGAAGATGGCAGAGGTGTTGGTGAAGATCACGGTGATGATGATGATGGCCACGGCGGTGTTCTGGCGCTACCGGAGGAGAGGGGGAGAGGGGCCCCCTTCTTCCTCTTCTTCCTTGACCTCCTCCCTAGATGGGAGAAGGGTTTCCCCTCTGGTCCTTGTCCTCCATGGCATGGGAGGGGCGAGAGCCCCTCCGAGATTGGATCTATCTCTCTATTTCTCTCTGGTTTTGCATTCTGTTCTTGCTCTATTTCACCATTTCGTATATATATGGAGATCTGTAACTCCGATTGGCCTGAAACCTTCGCCGTGATTTTTTTCCGAATATTAGCTTTCTTGCGGCAAAAGAAGAGCGTCAACTTCCTTACGGTGGGCTCATGAGGGTAGGGGCGCGCCCTAAGGGGGGGCGCCCCCTGCCTCGTGACCACCTTGGGCACTGGTTCGCGTTGATTTTCCTTCCGAATTTTCCATATTTTCCAAAAATAAGCTCTGTCCGTTTTTATCCCGTTTGGACTCTGTTTGATATGGATATTCTGCGAAACCAAAAACATGCAACAGACAGGAACTGGCACTGGGCATTGGATGAATATGTTAGTCCCAAAAATAATATAAAAAGTTGCCAAAAAGTATATTAAAGTTGAATAATATTGGCATGGAACAATAAAAAATTATAGATACGACGGAGACGTATCAGCATCCCCAAGCTTAATTCCTGCTCGTCCTCGAGTAGGTAAATGATAAAAAAGATAATTTTTGATGTGGAATGCTACCTAGCATAATCTTGATCATATGTCTAATCATGGCATGAATATTAAGACACGAGTGATTCAAAGCAATAGTCTATCCTTTGACATTAAGACAATAATACTTCAAGCCTACTAATAAAGCAATCATGTCTTTTCAAAATAACATGGCCAAAGAAAGTTATCCCTACAAAATCATATAGTCTGGCTATGCTCCATCTTCACCACACAAAATATTCACATCATGCACAACCCCGATGACAAGCCAAGCAATTGTTTCATACTTTTGATGTTCTCAAACCTTTTTAACTTTCATGCAATACATGAGCGTGAGCCATGGACATAGCACTATATGTGGAATAGAATATGATGGTGGAGAAGACAAAAAGGAGAAGGTAGTCTCACATCAACTAGGCGTATCAATGGGCTATGGAGATGCCCATTAATAGATATCAATGTGAGGAGTAGGGATTGCCATGCAACGGATGCACTAGAGCTATAAGTATATGAAAGCTCAGACTGAAACTAAGTGGGTGTGCATCCAACTTGCTTGCTCATGAAGACCTAGGGCATTTGAGGAAGCCCATCATTGGAATATACAAGACAAGTTCTATAATTAAAATTCTCACTAGTATATGAAAGTGATAACTCAGGAGACTCTCTATATGAAGAACATGGTGCTACTTTGAAGCACAAGTGTGGAAAAGGATAGTAGCACTGCCCCTTCTCTCTTTTTCTCTCATTTTTTGTTATTTTTTTTTGGTGGGCTTCTTTAGCCTATTTTTTTATTTGGGCTTCTTTGGCCTCTTTTATTTTTTGTGAAGTCCGGAGTCTCATCCCGACTTATGGGGGAATCATAGTCTCCATCATCCTTTCCTCACTGGGGCAATGCTCTAATAATGATGATCATCACACTTTTATTTACTTACAACTCGATATTACAACTCGATATCTAGAACAAAGATATGACTCTATATGAATGCCTCCGGCGGTGTACCGGGATGTGCAATGATCTAGCGTAGCAATGACATCAAAAAACGGACAAGCCATGAAAACATCATGCTAGCTATCTTACGATCATGCAAAGCAATATGACAATGAATGCTCAAGTCATGTATATGATGATGGTGGAAGTTGCATGGCAATATATCTCGGAATGGTTATGGAAATGCCATGATAGGTAGGTATGGTGGCTGTTTTGAGGAAGATATATGGTGGGTTTATGGTACCGACGAAAGTTGCGCGGTACTAGAGAGGCTAGCAATGGTGGAAGGGTGAGAGTGCGTATAATCCATGGACTCAACATTAGTCATAAAGAACTCACATACTTATTGCAAAAGTCTATTAGCTATCGAAACAAAGTACTATGCGCATGCTCCTAGGGGGATAGATTGGTAGGAGAAGACCATCGCTCGTCCCCGACCGCCACTCATAAGGAAGGCAATCAATAAATAAATCATGCTCCGACTTCATCACATAATGGTTCACCATACGTGCATTCTACGGGAATCACAAACTTCAACACAAGTATTTCTACAATCCACAACTACCCACTAGCATGACTCTAATATCACCACCTTTATATCGCAAAACTATTGCAATGAATCAAACATATCATATTCAGTGATCTACAAGTTTATGTAGGATTTTATGACTAACCATGTGAATGACCAGTTCCTCTCATCTCTCTAAATAGATATAAGTGAAGAAAGAGAGTTTATATCTTTCTACAAAAGATATACCCACGCTCTAACAAGTATAAGTGAAGCAAAAGAGCATTCTACAAATGGCGGTTGTCTAAGTGAAGAGAAACAGGCAATCCAAACTTCAAATGATATAAGTGAAGCACATGAAGCATTCTATAAAGCCATACTCAAAAGATATAAGTGAAGTGCAATGAGCATTCTATAAATCAACCAAGGACTATCTCATACCAGCATGGTGCATAAAAATAAAAAGAAAAACTAAATGCAAAAGACGCTCCAAGATTGCACATATCGCATGAACGAAACGAATCTGAAAACATACCGATACTTGTTGAAGAAAGAGGGGATGCCTTCTCAGCATCCCCAAGCTTAGACGCTTGATTATCCTTGAATATTTACTTGGGGTGCCTCGGGCATCCCCAAGCTTGAGCTCTTGCCTCTCTTCCTTCTTCTCACATCGAAACCTTCTCAATCATCGAACACTTCATCCACACAAAACTTCAACAGAAAACTCGGTAAGATTCGTTAGTATAATAAAGCAAATCACCACTCTAAGTACTATTGCAAACCAATTCATATGTTTTTGCATTGTTTTTACTCTAATATAACTTTTCCATGGCTTAATCCATTAATATAAATTGATAGTTTCATCAAAACAAGCAAACTATGCATCAAAAACAGAATCTGTCTAAAACAGAACAGTCTGTAATAATCTGAACATTCACCATACTTCCGATACTTGAAAAATTCTACCAAAATTAGGAAAAATAAACAATTTGTATAGGATGACATTTCAAAAAGAATCAGAACCATTTTACGTTCCAGCTAAATATGTAAAATCACGCACTACAGCCAAAGTTTCTGTCCTGCACCGTACAAACCATGAAGCAAATGTAAACATCCTAAAGGCAAACCTTGGCACATTATTTTTATAATACAATGGAATTGTACAAGGGGATAATTATTTTTTTTGAAAAGTTTCTGTAATTAAGATTCACAAAGTTCCCATGGGCATGAACAAAGTTCAAGGACGTCCCCCATTTTCACAATGCTCGTCTCTATCACTTTCACTTTCCTTTTTGAAAAAGTTTTGGGTTCCCCTCTTTATTTTTTTTTAAACTATATAAAAGCACTCAACAGAAATAAATGACTCTCTAAAACTTCTGGGTTGTCTCCCTGCCAGCGCTTTATTTAAATCCATTAAGCTAGGCACGTAGTGCTCAAGTAGTGAATCCACCCGGATCCCAAGGTATATCAAAGCCAATTTGAATCAACAATGATTTGTAATTTAGTAGTGAGCACAAAGCAACATATATCAAGCAACAACGAAGTCTAACTCTCTTCCTATGCATCGGCATGTCATAAAAGAACAATTCATGCACACCTAGTAAAGGCCAATGCATAGTGTAAACAGTTTCTTGCAATTTTATCGTATTGGAAACATAGAGAGGTGGAGATATAGTTCCTCTCTCATAATAATTGCAAGTAGGAGCAGCAAGCACATGAATATTATATCTATCAAAATCATCATGTGCAACGGTAAAAGAGAACCCATCAATATAATCCTTAATAAGTGCAAACTTCTCCGATATAGTATAATCGGGAGAATTCAAAAAGGTAATAGGACTATCATGCATGGGTGCAATAGCAACAATTTCATGTTTAACATAAGGAACTATAGCAAGTTCATCTCCATAAGCATAATTCATATTGGCATCTTGGCCATAAGCATAGCAAGCATCATCAAAAAGGGATATTTCAAGAGAATCAATGGGATCATAACAGTCATCATAGCAATCATCCTTCAGTAAGCACAAAGGGGAATTAAACAATGTATGAGTTGAAGAGTTACTCTCATTACAAGGTGGGCACGGGTGATCAATCCGCTCTTCCTCCTTTTGTTTTCGCTCTCCTCCTCATCTTTTTCATCCAATGAGCTCATAGTTTCATCAATTTCTTCTTCCATAGACTCCTGCAAAATATTAGTCTCTTCTTGGACAGCGGAGTAGTCCTCTATATATAGTTTAACATAAGCATTAGAAGCATAATTCTCATAACAATATTCAAGTATGGCAAAATTTTCAGATTTGTGAAGAGTAGCATCATACTTTTCAATCAAAGAAGCAATTTCAGAAGCACCCTTAAAAGCAACAAATTCTTCAATTTGTTGAACATCATAGTAATTATAAACACACTTAGCATACGAAGATACGATTCCATTATTACTAAACTCACATTGATAGGGAAGGTGTTTTTTAGGGTTTTCAGAACAACAAGTAAAATCATATATTTCACATAAATTCCAAGCATAGCATTGCAAACATTGAATTTGACTCCATAATAGTTTCCCTTTTTCAGATATACGGTGTCGCACATAAGAAGCATGCTCATCTAAAGATTTGCCCTCAACTAAGCTAGTTGGGATTTCGGCACGAGCACAAAGGGATCGAAGATGATCCAAGTAAAAAGCTTCAGTGTGATAGATTTGAGTGGTTCTTCAACCATTGGTTCAGTAGGTACAACTAATTTTTTTGGTATTTTGCATTTCCTACCCATAACTAAAGGTAGAAAACAACTAAGAACAGCAAATAAAAATTACTTAGTGATAAAGCAAACAAGCAGACACTAGAATATTCACCCCACACTATTGCTCCCCGGCAACGGCGCCAGAAAAAGGTCTTGATAACCCAAAAGTATAGGGGATCACAACAGTTTTCGATAAGTAAGAGTGTCGAACCCAACGAGGAGCTAAAGGTAGAACAAATATTCCCTCAAGTTCTATCGACCACCGATACAACTCTACGCACGCTTGACGTTCACTTTACCTAGAACAAGTATGAAACTAGAAGTACTTTGTAGGTGTTTTCGGAAAGGCTTGCAAGAAAGTAAAGAGCACAAAAATAAAACTAGGGGCTGTTTAGATAAATAAACAATAAAGTAAATATAGCGAGTGTGGAAAAGTGGTGGTAGGAGTTGCGAAATTGCCCCTTAAGCAATTGACTACTTTACTAGACCGATAGCAAGTATCATATGGGAGAGGCCACTGCTAGCATGTCATCCCTGACTTGGAATTCTATGCACTTATGATTAGAACTATTAGAAAGCATTCGCAACTACTAATGCTCATTAAGGTAAAACCCAACCATAGCAATAAGATATATTGGTCCCCCTTCAATCCCGTATGCATCAATTTCTATGCTAGGTTGAAGCTTCTGTCACTCTTGCCCTCCAATACATAGTCCTATCAACATACAACTAACCCTATGGTGTGATCCACGCGCGCGCTCATATGATGGGCACCAAAGGACAGCAACATAACCACGAGCAAATTAAATCAATCATAGCAATTCATCAACCACCGATAGGACAACGAAAATCTACTCAGACATCATAGGATGGCAACACATCATTGGATAATAATATGAAGCATAAAGCACCATGTTCAAGTAGAGGGTACAATGGGTTGCGGGAGAGTGGACCGTTGTAGATAGAGGGGGGAAGGTGATGGAGATGTTGGTGAATATGGAAAAGGTGTTGGTGAAGATCGCGGTGATGATGATGATGGCCACGGCGGCGTTCCGGCGCCACCGGAGGAGAGGGGGGAGGGCCCCCTTCTTCCTCTTCTTCCTTGACCTCCTCCCTAGATGGGAGAAGGGTTTTCCCTCTGGTCCTTGGCCTCCATGGCATCGGAGGGGCGAGAGCCCCTCCGAGATTGGATCTATCTCTCTGTTTCTCTCTGGTTCTTCGTTCTGTTCTGGCTCTGTTTCACCGTTTC
>NC_041390.1:309014730-309066720 GCF_002162155.2 Triticum dicoccoides | reverse complement strand
TCCGATTGGCCTGAAACCTTCGCCGTGATTTTTTCTCCGAATATTAGCTTTCTTGCGGCAAAGGAAGAGCGCCAACCACCATACGGTGGGCTCACGAGGGTAGGGGGCGCGCCCTAAGGGGGGCGTGCCCCCTGCCTCGTGACCACCTCGGGCACTGGTTCGCGTTGATTTTCCTTCCGAATTTTACATATTTTCCAAAAATAAGCTCCATCCGTTTTTATCCCATTTGGACTCTGTTTGATATGGATATTCTGCGAAACCAAAAACATGCAACAGACAGGAACTGGCACTGGGCACTGGATCAATATGTTAGTCCCAAAAATAATATAAAAATTTGCCAAAAAGTATATGAAAGTTGAATAATATTGGCATGGAACAATCAAAAATTATGGATACGACGGAGACGTATCAGGAGCACGTTCCACTTTTGTTTTGTTCTTCCTTTCCTTCCTGCATTAAGAGAGAGACAAGTATGGGGCCCTACTGGGGCATGCAACAACTATGATTTCTAAGTGGTTGTGCTATATTTATCATTCTTGTGTTGTGTTGCAGCATCAACATTTTATGTATGCGCGTAGGAATAACTTAGCTTGATGTGCCTGAAGTAGTTTCCGCCTCGTGAGGTGCGCATTCCCCGGTGCTTTACGAGGCCTCCTGTGCTCGGAAGGTGTCTGGGAACTGCAAAAATTCGTTAGGGAATTCTTATTCTTCCGAGTCCTGGTCGCAGGCGCTGTCGGCCATGACCCAGTGTTTCGCATCGCGGTACCCGAGGGGCACCGATTGAGAGGGGTGCGTCGGCTTGCGAAGTTGAGCGAGGGTGCCTTCCGAAAAACAAGAAAATGAAAGCGCTCTCGAGGGCACAAAATGAAAGCGCTCACGAGGGCACCTGTCCAGCCCCCTCGCGAGGCATGCGAGGGAGAGTATATGTCAAAAAATGAGGAACCGAGAGCGGAAAAGGAGGCAAAATGCAATGGAACCAGGCCAGCAAGGAACACCAGAAAGCGAATTCTTACTAAAAAAGGGGCAAGCCAACTACGGAAAGCAAATGAAAAGCCGCGTCCGGCACCTAGTCTAGTCTTCTTGTCTTCTCACTAGCGTGGAGCTAAGTGCTGCCACTAGGATGTGGGAGGGAGCCCCCGAGTCCCGAGGGCAGCACTGAGACTTCGGGGCGTGTACAGCCACACTCATTATTACGTGAGAGTGTCATGAGCGGAGATCTTCACAGGCGTGAGCCTTACTTCATATCGCCAGACGAGGGCCCCGCCTTGCGCCACCCTCGACCACCATTGGTGCATCCGGAAGCTAGGACGAATCCAAGGGGCAAAGGGGACGCCAACGGCGCCCTCGATGACCACGGGTCCTCTGATGGGGGAAGGCTCACCGGCACCTCCCCGACAGAGGGCCTACCTCCATGGGACGCCCTGCTCCACGCGATGCAGGGAGGGACCTTGCTCCTGGCCCCTCCCCTGCAGCCCTAGTGCGCTCCTCTTGGCGGTAGGGAGGCCGTTGAGCTGGGGCCGCCATCCGCCATTGTGACCTGATCCTCCTGCGACCCATGGTTAGCGTAAGATTGCTCCTGAGAGATTAGTGGTACCCTGTAGCTGTTGTCGCCGGCATGGCTGGCGAGGCTCTCGGAGGGCTCCTGGAAGGCCTCAGCTTCCAGCGCCTCCTCCTCCCAACCATGCTCGAGGAACAAGCCAGGGTCGTCTTCCAGCGTATACTCCTGGTCCATCATGCGGGGCACGTAGGCCTCCGAGGCGGCCACCCCGAAGACCTCGCCGAAGTGCCCCACACTCCACGTTGCCAGGCCCAGTGCACCGCCCTGAGGATGGTAGGGTGGCACTCCGCTGAGGCCGTGGGCGGCGATGCTCATGCCCGTGCCCATCGGAGGTGGCGCGGGTACGATTGGGTGTCCAGTGCTGCTGATCGCGCTAGTGTCGATGAAGCCTCCTGAGGGTCCTGGGGGCACGCGGGCGCGGCGAGGCCCGGCATGCTATCCAGCCGTGGCCTGAGGCGTAAGCAAGGAGCAGAAGGGCGGCGCTCCCAAGGCCGCGGCGCCCAGGAGATCGGTGATGCGCTCCAGCAATGCATCCCGGCCACACTCCATCAGCCGGCATCGCAACAGATCCCGAGCCACCGTGAATGTCGCCCTCAAGTTTTCTTGTTCCCGTCGGGTGTGCAGCGCCATTGCCGCAGCATGGCTTGAGGCCCTTGTAGCCAGCTGCGCTTGTCGTGGAGTGAGGGTCGATGGCGTTTGACCGCGCCGCCCGCGCCCTGTAGCATTTGGCGGTGTGCGTGCCGCCTGGGACACAGGTTTGAGGTCTTCTTGGGCGGATGGTGCCGCCCGGGCCGGCCAAGCTGCCCAGCGGTCAACGTTGGTACATGGGTCGCCAGACATCGGAACCGCGGGGTGTCGGCAGATCAACTGGTGAAAGAGAAGCTCCGACGCACCCCTACCTGGCGCGCCAAATGTCGAATTTTGGGTTTTGGCAAAACCCTTGAGGTTCAAACATTGGGTGCGCACGAAGATCTCTCTCCCTCTCTAGCTTGTGCACATCATGATCTCACGGTCTAGCTCGACGAACCCAAAGAACACAAGACGTGAGAGTTTATACTGGTTCGGGCCACCGATGTGGTGTAATACCCTACTCCAGTGTGGTGTGGTGGATTGCCTCTCGGGCTGAGGATGAACAGTTACAAGGGAAGAACAGCCTCCTGAGGAGATGTGCTCTTGTGCTTGGTGAGTGTGGTGGTCTTTGGTGGAATGGATCTGGTCCAAGGTCTGATGAGATGTCCCCCTCCCTATGGTGGTGGCTAGTCCTATATATATAGAGGCCCGGGTCCTCTTCCCAAATATAGGCGGGAAGGAATTCCACAATTTCCAAGTTGTAGGGGGCAGCTAGTACAAGTTATCCTGACAAAAGTAGCCTTCGCCTGCCAAAGGCTGTGGTGGTGACGCCGTCTTGGGCTCCACGGCGACCTCCGTCCTGCTGTCCTGCTGGTCTTGGTCTTGTTGCACCGATATGGAAACCTTTGCATGATGCCTCGGGACTCCTCGCCTGCGCTTGCCTCTTTAGCACCAAAGAGGAAACGAGGACACTGCATGCACTGGCGCCCGCCTAGCTCCAGTCATCATGGCTTGCGTCACACAAACCTCGCGAGGTGTCCCTTGCCTTGATCTCTCCGCCCCTCGCGAGCCAGCCTAGTGAGGCCGCCCCTGAGGAGGTCTTGCGTCATCTGCCTCGTGAGGCTTGGCCCCTCGCAAGGGTCTTGAGTGTTTGCTGGTGAAGATGGGTCGTACAGAGCCGTTGGTGGAGCCACGCCGCGGGCCGCAGGTAGGCAAGTCTGGGGACCCCCGTTCCCAGAACGCCGACAGCCGCCGGGGGTGCAGGGACAAGTGAGGACGTGAGCGCTGCTGGGGTCATGGCAGGAGCAGGTGGCGCCATCGCCACTCCCCCTGTGGCAGGCACGGGGGCTGAAGGCGTCGGAGGAGGACAGCTTCAGCAGTGTGTCGATGGTTAAGATCCGCAAGGTGTGGACGAGAGGGTGACTCCGCTTACATCCCCTCCTCCCACCGACGGAGCTGCGGACCCTCGAGCGCCATCGCTGCACGACCCCGCTGCCCAGGTGACCGCCCCACCGCAGCGCGGGCGCGCCACCGTCACCGCCACCGCGGGCACCATTAGGAGCTAGGCGACGGTGCGGTCGAGGTCATCAACTTCCATGCCAAGCACAGCCATGGAGGCTATGGCGTGGGCCCAGCCGCTCCTAAGGTTCCCGCCAGCAGCCGAGCAAATGGACGAATGGCGTGCCACCATCCACAGTCTGCTCGGTTTCGCTGAGGCTGGGGGCTCGCGGCGCGCCAGCCCGCCACGACCTCCCCAAGTGACGACGACTGCTCGTACTGCTGGCCGAATAGAGGGGGTTGTCCCTACCATGCAGTCCCCACCATGGCAACAGGCGCGGGCGCAGCAAGAACCAGATCCTGATGACGTCTCGATGGCCTCTTCCGACCCTCGAGCACATCCGGACCAACGGCGAACCCCGGAGGATAGGCGGCGGGGAGACACGCATGTTGTCGTGGGGAACCTCTCGACGACCCCCGCCAGACCGACGGGAGCGGCGGGCTCAACATCGATGAGCCTGCACTCAATGTTGGCGGGTGCCTACCTTTCGAGGTCGGCTACCCTGCCTTTCCACGCAAGCTGCGGCAATTTTGCTAGCCGTTCGTCTGCACGTTCAAGCCGGAGATACCCGAGAAGTATGACAGGAGACTGAACCCAGCAGAGTTCCTGAGCATCTACATCATTGTTGTTCAGGTTGCTGGGGGAAGAGACGAGAAGGTGTTCACCAACTACTTCCCTTTGGGTCAAGTCCAATGTGAGATCTTGGCTCATGCACCTGCCGGAGAACTCCAGTTCATCCTGGGCAGACATGTGCCACGAGTTCATCGGTGCCTTGACCAGTGGCCACCAGGAGCCCGGCAGGCCTAGTGACCTACAGCTTCTCCAGCAGAAGGAAGGAGAAAATCTCTTTAAGTATTTACAAAGATTCAGTAAAGTCCATAGGAATATTCCGAATATCCATCCTGCAACTGTTATAGCAGCCTTTCAGTCCAATGTGCGCAACCGTAGCATTCGTTCTAAGATGAATGTGCGGTGGCCCAAGACTATGAAGGAGTTGTATAAACTAGTGGATAAGTGTGCTCGGATGGAGGAAGGAAGGAAGTTACCCGAAGAGGAGGATTGCATCAATGTTGATTTAGAGGAAGAAGATGAATGAACCAGTCAAAGAAAGGGTAAGAAGCGCAACAAGAAGGCAAGAGATAAGATAGTAATGACTGTGGAAGGTTTTGGCATGCCCAATACTGGCAAGAAGGCCAAAGCTGAGGCCCCCAGCAAGGAAGTTTCCACGTGCGCTACCTGCCGGGAACCCGCTGCCGCGGAGAAAGCCGGGAAAGGTGAATGGTCGTACTGCAAGATCCACCGAACCAAGGGCCACGACCTCCATGAATGTTATCAAGTTGAGCAGCTTGTCAAGAGACAAAGAGCAGAGTATGATAAGCATGATAAGGAGCAAGGTCAGAATGTTTCTGGCAGAAAGGGACGAGGTGGTGAAGCAAACCGTCCCAGCAAACCCTTTCATAACCAAGGAAAACCGGCCAGGGGCCAAGAGAAGGAAGCCTATGATGATTTGAGTGATGGAGGGAATGAAGAGGATACCAGTGAGCAGCAATTTCAGAAGGCCACTGACGCCCTATGCATTGATGGGGGTGCGTCCTTGTACTCCTCCCATCGACAGCTCAAGCGATGGGTGAGAGAGGTCAATGTTGTGGAGCCAGCGCCAGAGGTCCGGAAGCCGCTCAAATGGTCTCGCACGCCCATAATCTTTGATAAGGAGGACCACCCTTGCCGCACCATCGCGGTAGGGTGTTTGCCGTTGTTGGTCTCCCCAAAAATTCGCAACCTCAAGGTAACAAAGATGTTAGTGGATGGCGGGGCCAGGTTGAACCTCATTTCCCCAGTAGTTATTAACACGCTTCAGATAGGAGAAGAAGAGTTGGAGGTTACCGGCACATTTCAAGGAGTCAATCCCGGCAGGAGCTGTCCCAAGGGAAAGATTACGCTGCCAGTGACGTTTGGAGGAGAGTTGAACTATAGGACCGAGAAGGTTGTGTTCAATGTGGTCGAGCTCCCCTGCTGTATAATGGGATTCTGGGATGACCATCCTTGGCCAAGTTCATGGCAGCATCCGATTATGCTTACAACACCTTGAAGATGCCTAGGCCGTTGGGAGTCATCACCGTCCCATCAGATGAGAAGAATGCAATCATCTGTGTGGACAGGATATATCGGGATGCCATCGCAGCAGAGGCTGCAGTGGCAACGGTCCCCGCCAAAGAAAGAAAAGGAAAGAAGAAGGATTGTAGGACCTCCGGCAAGGAGTCCGGGAAGTGTGCCCCCTCTGAGTACACAGCACCCGTTGACGACGTGCCAGAGTGTTCCAACAACAAGAGATCCAAGGTTGCAACACCTCAAGTGAAGATGGTCCCAGTATGGCTGGCTAGTGTTGATGGTACTTTCACCATCAGCGCCACCCTTGATGAAAAATAGGAAAGCGCACTCGTTACCTTCCTGCAGGCGAATATCGATGTGTATTCCTGGCGACCATCTGATATCCCCAGTGTTCCCAGGGAGGTAATCGAGCACCACCTTGCTGTCTGCCCACATGCCTGACCCGTCAACCAGAAAGTTAGGAAACAAGCCTTGGAGTGGCAACAGTTTATTGCCGAGGAAATTAATAAGTTAGACGCAGCTAGATTGGTCAGAGGAGTACTGCACCCTATGTGGTTAGCAAACCTATTGGTAGTTCAGAAGGCGAATGAGAAATGGAGGCTTTGCATTGATTTCACAGATCTCAATAAGGCTTGCCCAAAGGACCCATTCCCCTTGCCACACATCGATCAAATTGTGGATTCTACTTCACGGTGTGATCTGCTCTCCTTTTTGGACAAATACTCCGGATGTCACCAGATCTTCATGTCCAAAGAAGATGAAGAGAAAACATCATTCATCACTCCAGGTGGTTCATACTGTTTTGTTCGCATGCCTTTTGGATTGAAGAGTGTCGGATCTACTATTGCAAGAGCAGTCTAGATTGGGTTTGAGCCAGAGCTATACAGAAACACAGAAGCCTATATGGATGACATTGTGGTCAAGACCAAGGATAAGGCCACCCTTATCCAGGATTTGGAGGAGACATTTGCTAATTTGCGCAAGATCAACTTGAAGCTTGACCCAGAGATGTGTGTGTTTGGTGTTCCCTCCGGCAAGCTACTTGGATTCTTCGTATCCCATCGGGGGATTGAAGCCAACCCTGACAAGATCAAGGCCATTAGGCAGATCCAAGCGCCAAAGACAGTTAAGGATGTGAGGCCCTTGACGGGATGCGTTGTCCCGCTAAGCAGACTCATTTCCAAGTCTGCCGAGCTTGCCTTGCCATTCTTCAAAATTTTGAAGAAGGCAGGGCCTATGAAGTGGACCCCGGAAGCAGATATAGCCTTGCAAGAGTTGAAGACTTACCTATCATTTGTGCCTACTTTGGTTGCACCCAAACCTCAAGAGTCGTTACTGCTTTACTTGGCAGCAACCAACCAAATGGTCAGTGCAGCCTTGGTAGTACAGCGAGAAGTGGGTGAAGCAGAGAGCGGCCAGACCACGACAGAGTCAGAAGAGGATCAGAACAGCTGTAAGCACGACAACGAGTGCGACCCCAAGGACGCAGCAAGGAAGAAAGTGGTGCAGTGCCCAGTGTACATCCTCGGCTCCTTGTTGCAAGGGGCTAGATCGAGGTACTCTAGTGTGCAAAAGTTGATCTTTGGCCTTCTCATGGCCTCAAGGAAACTGCGCCACTACTTCCAAGCCCATGACATCACAGTTGTTACTCATTTTCCATTGCAAAGGATACTCCAAAACCCTGAGGCTAATGGCAGAATAGTGGAGTGGGCTTTGGAGTTATCCAGCTTTGGTTTGAAGTTTGAGAGCACTTTAACCACTCAAAGTAGGGCGCCGACAGAGTTTATTGCAGAATGGACACCAGCCCCTAATGAGGAAGCAATGGAAACAGCTCTCCCCGACAAGGAATCACCTCAGGAATGGATTATGTATTTTGATGGTGCTTTTTCCGTACAAGGAGCAGGAGCTGGCATGCTACTTGTTGCCCCCTCCGAGGAGCATAGCTAATCATCTATCAAAGTGTGCTACGAAGAAGCTTCCTGTGGAACCAGGAACTTTTGTTCTGCACCTCTCTCAACCCTCCGTATCACCATCCACAATGTCCCGGAAAAGGAGAAAGTTGGACTACGGTAAGCCTCTCCGGATCGAGCATCCGCTCCTGGCAGAGACCCTGCTGGAACAATTCCTCATAGTCCTTGTTGCCGAGCCTCAGGCTCCAACTTGGGCATGGCACATCGTCCGCTTTCTCCAAACCGGATAAATCCCCAGTGACCCAGATGAAGCTGAGAAAGTAGCCCAGAGGGTCAGTATGTATCAGTTTGTCGATGACACACTATACAGAAGGAGGCCCAACAGCGTGAAATTGAAGTGTGTCTACCAGGAGGACGGAAAGGAACTGTTGGCTGAGATTCGCAGAGGAATGTGCGGCTCACACATTGGATCAAGGGCATTAGTTGGGAAAGCATGTATCAGTTTGTCGATGACACTTTGTACGGAAGGAGGCCCAAAGGTGTGAAATTGAAGTGTGTCTGCCGGGAGGACAGAAAGGAACTGCTGGCTGAGATTCACAGAGGAATGTGCGGCTCACACATTGGATCAAGGGCATTAGTTGGGAAAGCATTCCGGCAAGGATTATATTGGCTAACAGCCCTCCCAGACGCAGTTGACCTCGTCACGACATGTGAAGGCGTAACATCCCAAAATTCTAAATTTTGGAATGTTATAATAAATAGATAGATTGATTGATTGTTTGGTTGTTGTGTGATTGATTGAGTGAAATTTGAAACTTTTTGAAAGTTAAATGAGAGGGAATAAAAGGACTTTCCCAAACTTTCACTTTTTGCATTTTGATCCCCATGAATTCAAATTCTTTTCATCACAAAACCCTAGAGAGAAGATAACATGACTTCTTCCATTTATTTAAATGAAAAGGGGTGTTGAAAATATTTGAATTTCATCTGGAAATATTTCAAATTAATAAACTTCATGCAACTCAATGATTTTCAAGAGCGAAGATAAAATGACTTCTTCAAAACATATGAAATATGAGTTGGAAGTTTCAAAGAATTAAATTCAAAGCCCGTTTGAATTTATTTCCAATTTGGATTTATTTGGGTTTTATTCAAATTATTTTTCTCCAAAAATAAAATATATAGAAATTAGGGTAAAATGATTCCCTACATCAGAAAATTGGAGAGAAATAAATTTGAATTGACTTTGGTATTTTTTTATGATTTTCATTGGATTTTATTAGACCAGTAGCACTCTTTGAATTATCTGAATTTGTGTGTATTTTATTTAATGCTAGGGAAATGTTCACGTTGTAGACAATCTTTTTTTGAAAATTTTGATATATTATATGACTATATAATATTTTTAGTTATTTCGTTTTTATTATTTTAATTGTCTGGAAAATGTTTTTTTAACTTTCCCCGACTGGGCCGGCCCAGCCCAGTGCCAGGCCAGCCCGCTCCGCGTCGCCCCCGACCTCCGGACGAACTCCGGCTCCCGCACGCCGCCGGGCCGCAATGGGAGGTCGTGCCCGCCTCGGCCTCCTCTGCCCCCTCGCCCACGCCACGGAGTCGCCCCGCCCCTCCATAAATAGCACCCCGCCGCCGCGCCGCTCCCGCCTCGTCTCGCCTCTCGCCGCCCGCCGCCGCAGCCGCCGCCGCATCTCGTGCGCCACCGTGCAGCTGCCGCACTTCCCGCCGCTCGCCTGCGCCACCGTGCCGCTCCCCGCGCTGCCCTCGCCCCGAGCTGCCCTCGCCCTCGTCGTGAAGCCGCGCCATGCTGGAGCTCGCCGTCGCCGCTGTCCCGCCTCGCCGGAGAAAAACCGCCGCCGCCACTGGTTCATCTCACCCGACCGGTATAAACCGAGAAAACCCGCCGGTTTTTTTGTATATAGTTCGTATTTTCTTTTAGTATGGTTTAATTCTTTTGGTTTTGTTAAACAGCGAACATCCACTGTTTAGATCTAATAAATGAGCGATCGTTATTTAGTCTTTTCCTTTTCTGGTTATTTACGCCAGGGACCTAGTTGTAGTTGTTTTATTTTACAGTTTAGCCCTTGTTCTTCAAACGCTCATAACTTTTTGCTCGTTAGTCGGACTTCGATGAAACCAACGCCCACGTCTTCGTTATGATCCCCTCTACCCAGTAAAACAACTTGAACTTGTTTTTGAAAGTTTAAAATTTGAATTAGACCAGATTTGAACTCAAACTTCGTTTGAGCATAACATGAGTTCCGTAGCTCCATTTGAGTTGATTCTTTTTGCAAATCGAAGCTCTTAACCTAAACTTTTTGATAAGGCCAAATTCATATAATTTTGGTACTGTTAGAAATTGTTTTATGTTGCAAGGGTTATTTTCTTGGTTTTGATGTTTTCCGAATTGTCTTCTTCGTTCTTACTAATTTTTTGAGTGATTGGTTATGTGTGGTTACTATTGCTTGCTTACGATAGATTGACCGGAGTGTGAAGAGTAGAACTATCAGGAGTTTTGAGTGCAAATCATATTCACCAACATTGCAGGCAAGTTCACACTTTGATCATATCCCTTTCATACCCGGTTTTTATGCATTAGTTTCACCCTCAAACATTGCATGAGTAGGATTGATAACATGTGGGTATTGGGAAGTAGTTGATGAGGTAGGAACCTATTGCCCTGCATTCAAACCTTGGGAGTTACTATTATGTTATGCTTATATTGCCATGCTATGCTCGTAGACGTGGATAGGGTTTGAAAATATTTCATGACAGATGTGAGATTGTTAATTAATGGTTTACTTAAGGTGGCAACTTTAACACACACCTGGGTGGATTGAGGCACCTGGGTATTCCAGCGATTACCTGTTTAGGCACCTGGGTATTCCAGCGATTGCCTGTTTTTTATGGACCGCCACCCAGGCTCAAAGGGATCATGATATTATTCATACTAGAAACTTCCGTGTGCAGCCACAAGCTACTATGGGCTCTAGCATAGTTGACTAAGTCGTGCGAACTCTTACAGTGGTAGACTAGCAGATGTAGGGGAAAGTAGGTGTAACGGTGTACCCCATCGTAAGGTACTAGCGCTTCTGAAAGACTGTGTCTCGGTCATCCGTTTCTCAAACACCATGTAGTGCGAGAAATCCAAAGGAGAAGATCGAGTCTTGTGGGGAAAAGTGCGCAAACCTCTGCAGAGTGTATAAACTAATCATCATTACCCGTGTCCCCGGTTCTGGACATCTTGAGTATCTGGTTCTTGGATTATTATATTGATCTCATCACATTACTTAAATAATTTGTTGGGTTGTTAATGATTACTTTTATTTGGGATTGAGAATGCTGTCAACCGTTCTCAATGTTTAACCAGGACCATGATAGTTAAATAAAATTTATTCCTTTGTAGTAGGGAAAAATTGGCTTTTCGCAAAAACATTATAACCATAGAGCTTTTCCACCAGCCAAATATGCATGTAGAGATAGCCATTGTTCATCATTTCTCTCTATGGTGTGAATTTGCCGATACATTCAATGTACTGACCCTTTATGGCTGCAACATCTCATGTTGTAAGAAATCTTACGATGAGTAAGTGATACATTAGGGTTACGATTTCTACACTCAACTTTGCCATTGGTGTTGATGGGAATACACAACCTTGTTACTTCCGCTATTTGGATTGAGGTAATAGTATTTACGTTACTTTATACATGTGATTTACCTCTGTTATAAATCCTCGAGTACTGTGTGTCAGCATACCGATCCAGGGATGACACTTAAGCACAGAGACTTGATACATTCGGGTCGGGTCGCTACAGAAGCCTGATAGTTCCATTCCAAGAAAACACCCCTGCCTGCCCAAGCTCATAAGACAATCCCTCTGTCATGGCCATTTTTGGTCTGGGGGCTCGATATCCTTGGCCCCTTCCCCCGAGCAATCGGGGGCTTTGAATTCTTGTTCATTGTCATCAACAAGTTTACAAATTTTCTGGAAGTGACTACCGTGAGGAAGGTGACTGCTAAGTCAGCTATCAAGTTCTTGAGAGAATTGGTGTGTCATTTTAGAGTTCTGGCAAGGATCACCACCGATAACAGCACCCAATTCACGAGCCACACCTTCATGCAATATGTTCAAATCCTCCGATGCAAGATCTCATTTGCCTCTGTGGCACACCCCCGGAGCAATGGACAAGCTGAGAGGGCGAACGCTGAAGTGCTGTGTGGACTCAAGACAAGGACTTTCGATACGCTGCAGAAGCACGGCAGGAGGTGGGTCGAGGAGCTCCCGGTAGTTCTCTGGTCCCTCAGAAGGAAACCTAATCAAGCTACCGGGCAGACTCCCTTCTCCCTGGTCTACAGGGCAGAAGCAGTTATCCCCGCAGAACTCATTTATGGGTCTCCTCGGGTGCTTGCCTACAACGAAGTAGCGCAGGATCAGCACCAGCGTGACGACGCTGTGCTACTTGAGGAGAACTGTCTCCGGGCTACTACGTGTGTTGCACGCTATCAGCAAGCCCTGCATCGCTATCACGGCTGCAAGGTTCGTGCCTGGTGTCTTGAGGAAGGTGACCTTGTCCTTAGGCGCGTTTAGTCTGCCATGGGTACACACAAGTTATCATCGAAGTGGGAAGTCCCTTACCAGGTAATACGAGTCTCCAGGCCCGGCGTAGTCCATTTGGAGACCGGAGATGGCACACTGTTGCAAAACTCATGGAACATTGATCATCTCTGTAAGTTCTACCCGTAAGGCGCAGAGCCCGGCAGCCACCCATTGTACATGGCATTGCCGAAGTTGCATGTAACCCCTTGTACAAACCGGGGCGATGACACCGTGTAAGAGAAAATAAAGAAGCGCTGTAGGGGGCCCAAACTAATATTGCATGCATGCACAAGTACACCCAGGTTATTGCATAAGCATTTCATGAGCATTTTCATATGCATATAGATAGGATTGCATCCTGCATTCATGCTCTTCTACATGGAGTTGCAGGTTCTTGCCGTGAACCTGGCTTTGGCAAAGGACGAGAAGATTGCACGTCACGGCGATCCCCGGAAAGCCAAACAGATAAGTTCACCTCTTGTCCATTAGTATTCTGTAAAGATACTTTGCATAAGAAAACCTCGCCTCCCTCTTTGAAACTTAGGTGCTCCCACCCATGACTCGAACGCTGCTTCAGTCAGGGTAGTCGCAGTGGCCTTTAGGAAGAAGGGGTTGGCGGGGGGCTGGCTATAACACCCACCATGCGGCTACATCTCCCACATTTCGAGGCACGACTTAGAGGCATAACCGCATTGTGGTCTTACAATCACCATGTCACACAATGATCAAATAATTCATACATCCTTCAGAGTACACACATAGTCCGACTATGGACAATCCAAAATAAAAGAAGATAACCCCAAATGCTAGATCCCTGATCGTCCCAACTAGGCACCACAACTAATCATCAAGAAAAGACACATAGTAACGACCAAGGTCCTCGTCAAACTCCCACCTGAGTTCGGTAGCATCACCTGCACTAGTATCATCAGCACTTGCAACTGTTTTGGTAGTATCTCTGAGTCACGAGGGCTCAGCAATCTCAAAACCCACGAGATCAAGACTATTTAAGCTTATGGGTAGGATGTGGTTATGTGGTGGAGTTGCAGCAAGCACTAAGAAAATATAGTGGCTAACATACGAGTACAAGAGTAACAAGAGAAACTACAGAACGGTCGTAAACTAGAAACGATCAAGAAGTGATTCTGAACTACTTATCTTCAAACATAACCCAACCGTGTTCACTTCCCGGACACTGCTGAAAAGAGACCATCACGGCTACACACGTGGTTGATGCATTTTAATTAAGTCAAGTGTCAAGTTCTCTACAACCAGATATTAACAAATTCCCATCTGCTTCTGTGGTGGATGTTCGTCGGAGCAATCGCTCCAACAAATATGATGGCTTCAAGGTACCCTCTGTCTCTGACCGCAAGTCCAAATTTTCCAAAGTTAAGCCCAGAATTGTCCCAACTGCTGCTGCTGCCCAAGGGGATCCAGCTGATCAGATCACACACCAAGAGGACTGCATTCCGCCACCCACCCCTATATAGGTGCTGCAAAACATTGGAGTCATCAAATGTGCCATTCCGCCAGAAGAAATCACTGATGAAGCTCTCATGGTGGAAGTTGAGGATGGTCCATCCAATGCCTGAAGCTCCTGCAGGTCTTGCATAGCTGCTTTCATATTTTGCTCTAGCTTATCATGTGGTTTATGTTGAACTGGAATATTTTATGCTGGAATGTACATGGCTTAAACTCAGAAACTAAGCTTTTGGCTCTTTCTAATGCTATCTCTTCCAGTGGGTGTGCAATCATTTGTCTGCAAGAAACAAAAAAATCTGGTATCGATAATATGTTTATTAAGTCTTGTTGCCCGAAGAGATTTGATAAATTTGCATACGTCCCTTCTCATGGTGCATCGGGAGGCATCCTCAAATTGGGAATCGCACCATATTCACTAGAACAGTGCTCCCGGAGGAAGAATTTGCCTTGGCAATAAAATTTCGTTCCACACAGTTGTGTGGAATGGACCCTAGTTAACATATATGGCCCATGTCAGGGTGAATCCAGAGTGACCTATACAGACTGACTTCATAATCTTAATATCCTGCCTAATGAAGATTGGCTTTTACTAGGAGATTTTAATTACATCTAAAGCCCCGACAACAGAAACAAACCTGGAGGTAATCCGAATGACATGATTGCTTTTAATGACATCATACGCTCTCAACAGCTAATTGAATTACCCATCAAAGGCATGCCTACACATGGAGTAACATGCAGATTGACCCTCTCCTTGAGCAATTAGACTGGTTCCTCACTTCAAACAACTGGACATCATCTTATCCCAACACTATAGTTATGCCCTTGGGAAAACCTGTTTCAGATCATATCCCGTGTGTTGTCAAAATTGAAACATCCATCCCTCGCAGCAAAATCTTCAGGTTTGAGTCATATTGGATGGAACATCCCAGATTTCATGAACTAGTGCAATCAGTCTGGTCAAGGCCATTTAAGCATAAAAATGCAAGTGCAGCCACTCTGCTAGCCAGAAAATTCAAGGCCCTCGGATACGAATTAAAACAATGGAGCAAACGCATTTCCAAACTACGGTGGCAATTGACAACTCTAACGTAGCGTTGGCCAACCTTGATGCTCTTGAAAACCTCAGAACCCTCACCACTCTAGAACACAATTTCAGGAAAATTCTGAAGAAACACATCCTACGACTCTTGAATTACCAATGACAATATTGGCAAAAGAGATGCACTATTCGATGGATTAATTTTGGTGATGAAGACCCTAAATTTCTGAAAGCCCTGGCCTCTGAGAGATACAGATGTAATACAATTCCTACACTCAAATTATCGGATGACACGGTGGTAGAGGACCACGCCAGCAAAGAGGCAGTCATATACCAAACCTTTAAAGAGAGATTGGGAAAGTTAGGAGAGTTCCAAATGAAATTTAACCTACAAAACATCATCAAAAAAGTGGAGGGACTGGAACACCTAACTGTTCCCTTCACCAAGGAGGAAATTGATGTTGTCATCAAGGAAATGCCTGCAGATCGTGCGCCAGGCCCGGATGGATTCTCTGGGGTCTTCTTCAAAAAATGCTAGCACATCATTAAAGAATAATTTTATGAACTGTGCAATCAGTTCTACGAGGGGGGACTCAATCTTGACAGTATAAATGATGGATTTATCACACTCATCCCTAAGGTTCGGTCCCGGAGACAGTATCTGATTTTAGACCAATCACATTGCTCAATTGCTACCTCAAAATTCTCACCAAACTACTGGCAAACAGACTACAAGAACTCATACTTAAAATTGTTCAACGTAATCAATACGGCTTCCTCAAAGGCCGATCAATACAAGACTGTTTGGCTTGGGCATTCGAGTATTTCCATCAGTGTCAAGCTTCCAAGGAAAAATTGTCCTTCTAAAATTAGATTTTGCCAAAGCATTTGACATGATCAAACATGATGCAATGAGTACAATTATGGAACACATGGGCTTTAATGATAAGTGGCTTGACTGGATTAAATGTATCTTCTCCTCATGCAAGTCATCGGTGCATTCAAATGGTTTCCAGGGTAGGCAATTTCTCTGTAAATGTGGGGTTCGCCAAGGAGATCCTTTCTCCCCACTGATTTTTGTGCTTGCGGCTGACCTCCTTCAAGATGCCATCAATGATGCCTTCAGACAAGGGAGAATCCATCTACCATTCCAACGACAGAATCAACATGATTACCAGGTGATTCAATACGCCGACGATATGATCATCATTCTCCCCGCTTGTCCCGATCAAGCCCGAACAATTAAGGACATTCTATCTGACTATGTTGTCTCCATTGGACTAAAGATAAACTTCCACAAGTCTACACTCATCCCAATCAACTGTGATGCCAACTGCTAGAATGACATCTCAACTATCTTTGGCTGTAAAGTTGGAACCATGCCATTCACCTTCTTAGGACTACCCCTTGGGACAACCAAGCCCTCGGTTCAAGACCTCATGCCTATGGTTTCCACGATGGAAAGAAGAATGACAAGCACAGTATCTTTGATGTCTTATGGGGCCAGACTCTCACTCCTAAACACAATGATCACGGCCCTAACCATCTTTGCTCTGTGCACTCTCAAACTGCCGCCAAAGATACTAGAACTTCTCGACAAAACAAGAAGGAAATGCTTGTGGACAAAAAAACAGAACAAGGGGACAAATGCAACTCGCTGGTGGCCTGGAGCATGGTTTGCCAGCCGAAGCAATGTGGTGGACTTGGAGTAATAAATCTTTGTATCCAAAGTGAATCTTTGCTACTAAAGTACCTATATAAATTCTACAACCGACATGATGTACCATGGGTGGAGCTCATATGGTTAACTTACTACACAAGCAAGATCCCACATGCCACGGAGCCATGCAGATCATTATGGTGGAGGGATGTGATCAAGCTCACCCCAATTACAGAGGGATATCAAAAGCAAATGTACACGATGGAACCATGGTACTTATGTGGAAAGATCTATGGCTGGACAGCACACTAGATGAAACATACCCACGAGCCTTCTCATACACAAAAAATGAAGATATATCAGCTAAAGCTTTCCTGGGGTCCATGTCACTGCATGAAACGTTTCACCTCCCACTCTCAGTTCAAGCACTTGAAGAAGTCTATAAGCTGCAACAAAAGGTGGTCCATCTAGGCACCAATGCAGACCCGAATCCTCACGACACCTAGACATACTGCTGGGGAGCAACGGAATACAAAGCCAATAGATACTACAAATTCTACTTTAGCAATGTGAAAGCCCACCAATCATACCAATGGCTATGGAAAGCGAAGTAGACGTTCAAAATCAAAGTGTTTGGATGGATGCTGCTCTCTGACCGCCTAAACACACGCAACATGCTTGAGAGGAGGCACTACAACATTGGGGATGATTATAATTGCCTTTTATGTGATCAACAAATCGAAGAGGACGTGGAACATATGGTCTTTCAATGCTCTTTCATTAAGCAATGCTGGTCCATCCTAGGGATCACATGGCAAGGGACTAGATCCAGGCTCCAATGGATAAGTCAAGCAGCCACTAATTGGACCAAACCCATGTTCATGGAAATATTCCTACAGGCTGCTTGGAGTATCTGGAAAGAGAGGAATAACAAGCACTTCAGAAGAACCACCCCCACTCTTAATGCTTGGCTTGAACGATTTAAACATGATTTTAGCCTCCTCCAGCATAGAACTAAGACTGATGTGAGAGGCTTCATTCTCTCCATTGTACAAAACTTAGCACCTACTTGACCGTTCAACATAAAGTAGTTGTTTCTCCCTCCCAAAGTGGAGGATGAGTACATTGTAAATCATACTATGTACATTGTATCATATTTTTGAGTAATACAAACACAGTGGGAGCCTCTCTCACTATCTGACCTCTCAAAACAACAAATTCCCATCTGCTACATAACCGCGGGCATGACTCTTGAAAGTTTATATCCTGCAGGGGTGTCCCAACTTAGCCCATCACAAGCTCTCACGATCAATGAAGGATATTCCTTCTCCCAAAAATACCCGATCAGTCTCGGAGTCCTGGTTACAAGACATTTCGACAATGGTAAAAGAAGACCAGCAAGACCGCCCGATGTGCCGACAAATCCCGATAGGAGCTGCAGATATCTCGTTCTCAGGGCACACCGGATGGGACAAGCTACGAGTAAAACCAACCCTCAAGTTTCTCCAAGGTGGCCCCGCAGGCTGCTCGGTTCGGACCAACACTCAGAGGAGCACTGGCCCGGGGGGGCTAAATAAAGATGATCCTCGGGTTAATTACTCCCTAGGCAAAATTTTAGGTTGCTATTAGGCAAATGTTAAAACTAAGGTTGGGCCTTGCTGGAGGAGTTTTATTCAAAGCTAACTATCAAGGGGGTCCAATAACCCCAACCGCGTAAGGAATGCAAAATCAAGGAACATAACACCGGTATGACGGATACTAGGGCGGCAAGAGTGGAACAAAACATCAAGCAAAAGGCCTAGCCTTTCACCCTTTACCAAGTATATAGAAGCATTAATTAAATAGGAGATATTGTGATATACCAACATATCCATGTTCCAACATGGAACAACCTGCACTGCACCTGCAACTAGCAACGCTATAAGAGGGTTTGAGTAAAAGCGGTAACATAGCTAATCAGCGGTTTGCTAGAAGGTGGGTTAGAGGCTTGACATGGCAATATGGGAGGAATGATAACAAGTGGTAGGTAGCGCGACATATCAATAGAACGGACAACTAGCAAGAAAAGATAGATGTGATATCAAGGGTAATGGTCATCTTGCCTGAGATCCTGCAAGGAAGAAGAACGAGTCCATGAAGAAGACAAACGGATTTTGTCGAAAGAATCCTCACAACTCCAAAACGAAACTGAAGCTAACGAGAGGAGCACACCGGAAAGAAACAAACAACATGGTAAACACACAAGCATAAACATGGCATGATGCACAACGAAGGATGATGCATGTCCGGTGTAAATATGCATGGCACGGCAAAGTGCACAAACAAAACTACAAGTTAAGTGGATCTCAATATGCAGCGAGATGCATATTGACAAAATACCACATTCATTTATTTAGTTTGCTCTTGTTTAAGCACCCAACAAGTTTAAATGTTCTTAACATGGTAAGAGGTGAAGCATAAGTAAACTATTATTTAAGCAAGTGAAATGGGGTCGGAAACTATGAACAACAATTCTAGGAAATCCCCATATGCATATAGCAATTTAATGCAAACAACAATTTTAAACATTTTAAATGTTATTATCATGATGCAGATGACATATGCAAGTTTTATGCAATTTTTTATAAAAGTTGACATGAACATGATATGAAGCATTTGGTCGCCATACGGAATGAAAGGGGTGCCATGGCGGCGATAACGAAAATGATGTCAAGGCATCATATCGGTTCCGGTAGCTCATGGAGATACCGATGTAAAAGGAAGTGCGGCGGGAGTGTGTCATGCAAGGATGGTGGGGTGATCCTGGATACCGGGTTCCCACGGGTCGACAACATGGCAAATGAGGAGGAACGTGCAAGCGACAAATTTGGACACGGTGCAAACACGGGGTTCATCTCATACATCACACAACATTCGTCCAATGTGGTCGTCTCGATGTTATACCATTGAAGCGTGCATTTTCGAGGTGAAACGAGTTCGTCGAGGGAAGTAGTCATTCTCACGACGGTAGTGGAAGTAGTCGTTCATAGGGCGTCGTGGGAAGTAGTCGTTCACGGGTCTTCGAGGGTCGACGGTAGTCGTACACATTCCGTAGATGTTCGGGGACGTCGGTAGAGGTACTCGACACATCACAGGGTGTAGTCGTACACGTTCGGAGAGGAACTTGTCGTATCCATGTAGTCGGACTTAACGTATCAGAAGGGTACTTGTGAATCCATGTAGTCGCACATGTTTCGCAGACGTCCGGTGCACCCGTAGATGTACTTGGAATGTCTTGACGGTCCCACATCAATCATGGAGGTACACGTTCATTGTCGTTCACATCCTGTAGATGTCCGGGGTCAACAGAAGTGGAATTTGGCGTTCCGAGGGGCCAGCGGTGGTGCACGAATGCAGCGAGAGTCAGCAGCAGAGCCACATACATGGAGCGAGCGAGAATAGCGGCGGCAGCGAGAACTTGGCACGCGGGCGAGGGACTTGGCGCACGGAGGAGGCCAGTGGGAGGAAGAGCATCCCAAGCGCGCTCGGGGTTGAGCCCGCATGCGAGGTTCTCGGAGGGTGAGGCATGGCGCACAGGGGCTCGGCTTCCTGGTGGTACTCCGGCGAAGACGACCAGAGCGGCGGTGGTCGGCGGGCGTGACGCAGTTGGAGGGCGCCACGGCGCGCGGGGATGGGGTAGCAGAGGGGCGCGCAGGCGCTGGAGGTGTCGGGTCAGTGGTGGATCATGGCGGCAGGGAAACGCGAGACATGGAGATGTGGGAGACGTGGCCCTCGAGCTCCAGCAGCGAGACGACAAAGGAGGACGAGCGGGGGCCGGGCGGTGAGTGGACATGGCTCCGGTGGAGCTTCTCACTGGCGGTGGCCCGAAAACGGAGGCAGGGCCTGGGCTCCTGGCGGTGCAGAGAACAAGAGGGAGAGGGAGAGATCGAGGTGGCGGCGCTAGAGGGTGAGCGAGAGAGCGAGGGGTTGAGGGAGAGGAGCGAGGTCTGCGTGCGAGTGTGCGTTGAGTGGCGGCCGCAAGGGAACGAGAGGGAGAGGGAGATGGGATCGAGGGAGAGATCGGCGCTGAGGGGAAACGAGAGCGAGAGGTCGAGAGGAGGGGTCGAGGCTAGGGTTTTTAGGTGCGGCTAGGCCTGCGGATTGGCCTTAGAGGCCGACCCAGTGGAGAGGGAAATGTTGAGCAGAGGCCTGGCCTAGTGGCATGCGGCTGTTGGGCTTCTTCTCTCTTCCTCCAAATAGAAAAGGACTAACAAGAAAAGGGCAGGATAGAAATAGCGAAAGGGCTTGGCAAAAATATGCAACATTTTTGTGGGACTTACTGGAGCAACACCAAGCCAACAAAGACAGTTCCAACAAATTGAAAAATGTTTAAATTCAATATGATTGAATTTAAACCAAATGAGTTAGAAGTGGACGTAGGAGTTAGAAGTGTCCAAAATGATGAACATTTGGCGGAGCTTGGGAAGGTGACAAAAGAATTTATAGCAAGGTTGGAGGCCAGGAATTGAGAAGGAAAATGCATGGAACTCAAATTGAAAGTGTGTTATGGTTTATTCCTAAAGAATGGAATATTTTTATAATAGCTCCCTAATATTGGGAGGATATGTTATAAAGAGAAGTCACCCTTCCCTCGATTTAAATGGATCAAAGATCCATACAATTTATTTAAAAGAGTTATACAATTAATGATATGATGGCATGATGACATCATGCAATGCAAGAGATGACATGAAGCAATGCAGCAAACGAATAAATACACACAACGATAACAAAAAACATGGAAGGCATCTGGAGAGTTGCTCTCGGGGCGTCACAACTCTCCTCCACTTACAAGAGATCTCGATCCGAGATCTAAGGATGTCACCGGGGAGAAACGAAAGAGGAAGAGGTAAAACAAAGTTGCTTCTTTGACAAACGAGTGAAACCAATGAATCTTGAGAGGTTGAAAAGTTGAAAGAAATAACACAACAGAGTTGAACACAATTGAGAGCACTCCGGTAGAAAAGAGAAACAAGGATCACAATGTATACCTCGGAGGTTGCAAAGCTATGAATGACGAGCACAATGGACAAGAAGGAATTGAAACCACTCTGGTTGAAACTAGATTAATAAGGAACAAGGAAGAACAAATTCGGACAACACTTCGGTTGAAAAGATATGCAAGACTTGATAAGATGAAAAGAACTTGAGCAGAGGGCACAACATTCCTGCTAAATGACTAAGCAAGGAAAAGAACATGATATTTACAAAATGAGATGATGGGTCGAAGAGAGCAACATCACAATGCCTCCAGTAGAAATGAAAAGAACGCAGAAGAAAACAATATGTTCTACCTCAAATGAATTTGAGAGAGCATCCTTAAAAAGAAGGATTGAACGAAGTTGTTGGAAAATCAACAAAGAAAAGAACAAGCTTGTTGTGGGCTTATGGAAACATCTCAACATTATGAGGTGACAAATAGACACTAACAGAAAAAAAAATTGATTGAGAGCTAGAAAAAAATATAAAGCTCCTTCTACCAAGGTGAAAATTAAGGAGAAAACTTGGATCATAGATAAGCACCACAATAGCAACATTCCTTAGGGAAGGTTGTGGGTGAAATATAACTGAAGATACCTCCAACAAAGAGATTGATTGGTTGAAAAGATCTCTTTAACGAAGAGAAGATGATGGATTTAAATATGTCACTCTTGAAAACTTATGAATCATGAAACACGAAGGGAAATAATCAAAAATGACATAACACCACCTCAAAAGATGAGATAGGAAGTAGTCCACTTCGGATGCAAGGTGAAGTATTCTTGAACTCCTCAAAACAAGACATGTGTTGAGCACCATGTTTAGTTTAGAGTATAGCTCGGCGGATCTTAATTTTGAGAGAAATCTTGAAGAACAATTGAATAATGCAAGGAACCCTAATGAACCACCATGTTGAGCCTTTGTGAGAACTCCGGTAATAAAAGAATGATCAAAGGAAAGGGAAGTTGGAAAGAAATCCGGGAGAAGCCTTACAATGATTAGATGGAGCTTTGAAAAAATATAATTGAAATAGCTTAGAGCTCCGGAAAAGAAAGATGAACAACTGGGAACCGAGAATTGATATCATGAACGAACTCCAGAATAAAAGAATTAAATCATCTCGAGGAAATAAGAATAAGAATTATATCATGCTTATAGTTCATCAACTTAAATTGATAACAAGCAACGGAATTGGCATGTCACTTATTCATCTTGAAGGGTTAATGATAGATATAGCACAAATATGAGAAGGTATTGATGGAACCACTGGTGGAATTTGGAAACAATGACTGAATTGATATGATAAAGAAGGAAGAGAAATCTTGAACGAACCACCGTAAGAATTGAAAATGAAAGTAGCAATGGCACAATTCACCGGAAAGAATTATAAAATGAGTGAAGATACTTGAGTGAATTTAGATACAAGAGAACGAAGAGATGACAAGCTGGCTAGATAGTACTTGAATGATCCATCGGTAAGATTTGGAGAACAAGATCTGAAAGCTGAGAATGAATAATTCTGAGATGATGGGATCCGGAGAATTAAACTGAAAAGACTCCTGAATTTCTCCAGATGGGTGAAAAGAATTCTCACAATTGAAAACAATTATTAGAGGATGGTAGCAAGCTTGAACTACGCATCTTTAGAAGAACATATTAGATTGAAGAGAAACTCCTCTTCGGTGTTCAAATCCTAGAATGACGACGAGAAACACCACCAAAATTGTTGAGATACTCCGGGAGAATGAAGAGCATAGAGGTTGAGCCAACAATGAAAATAATTTGAAAGCAGCTTGAAAGAGACATTTGACCGATGAGGATTTATACTTACGTCAAATTTCGAAAAGAATTTGAGAATAACTCCTAGAAAAAATTAGAAGAGTTTGGTAAGATCCTGGGAAAATACCTGTGGGTTAGGGCCCACTCAAGAGAAACACCGTTGAAATTATTTTGAAAGAGATTGCATTGTTTGAATTAAATGGCTTGAATGAGATAACAACCTTGAAATAGCTTGAACGGACCTTAAATGAAAAGACCACCAAATGAATAGAGAAGTGAACGATTATGAGATGCTTAGATAAGAACTTCCAACATGGAAATCACGTGAAACAAGAGGAAGAGATATGATCAACATTGAAGCTTTATTTTAGACCACCGGAGAAGAAAGAGAACGAAGAATGATTGACTAGAAGCTTCCTTAGCATCTTCATGAGAATCACCAGGTAAGAACATGGAGGAAAAGAATGAAGAGACTTCACATGAATAAAACGGAAACTCGATTAAGAAATCTGAGTCCTTGAAAAAAAAGGTGGGAGGGCGGGAAAAACAAAGACAACTTGGGACGGATGAAACGAACACTGTTGCAAAGAACTGAGAATTGATCTAGCAAATATTGAAAGGATAGGATTAACTTGAAGAGAAGCACACCGGTTGGAAAAGAATTGACATGACAATCTCGATAGGCAATAAGGATTAGCATCCGCATTGAAATATGAGAACACCGCTTAGGGAAGGTATGGAATCAACACTTGACATTGAAGCAACTCGAATACCACAAACCAAAACAAAAACAAAGGATTTGGCTTGCATAATTAGCCGGAACAAATACATATGATAGAGATTCACCCAATCCCATATCATGCATCTGTCGAAAAGATATTCTAGGAGCTACTTGAATTCCCACCTATTAACTCATGAAACTTTTTGGTTATGCAATCTGGTATTGGGGATACAGGGAGGCACAATATATATCACACAACTAACAAGCCCTACGCTCCAACTTTATCCATCCGTCAACACATAACCAAGAAAACTCCGGAAATCATATACATCAACCTTCGAAAAGCATCCATTATATGAGTTGTGGTAATACTCCCAAACTCCATCCCCAGTACTGGGTGGTGTCGAGTTATCTCACTAGTAACTGCATAAAAGAGATTTTCGATGTCGGCAAACTCAGGTATTCCAGAACTGCAACGATAAAATTGTGACGACAACACCTCGAAGCTCCATTCCCCAGGACACTACCACAACCCCTAAATGTTAGGAGGCACCAAGAACAATGTTCTCGTCACAAGAATATCGGAACGATTCCAAGATACCCGCGTGATCCTAATTATTTTTGTGAAATTTAAGGAGAGGAAAGTAAAAAAACATCTACGTCGGGAGGCCTCACGAGAGCGATGAAGGGGACTGAGGAATAAAAAGAATCCTACTCTCCGATATATATAATCCTAATACTTAAAACATTTTTGATCAAGACTCAACAACGTCAGCGGTTCGATCAAGCAGGGGGCTCCTAAGTCGGGGATGGCTCTGATTACCAACTTGTAACACGCACGATGCAACTATATCTCCCACGTGTAGAGGCACGACTTAGAGGCATAACCACATTGTGGTCTTATCGCAAGAAGGGTCATCTTCACACAATCCCATGTAATGAACAAGAAAGGGGGTAATTAGATAGTTGGCTTACAATCGCCACGTCACATAATGATCCAATAATTCATACATAATTCAGAGTACACACATAGTCCGACTACGGACAATCCAAAAGAAAAGAAGATAACCCCAAATTCTAGATCCCCGATCGTCCCGACTGGGCACCACTACTGATCATCAGGAAAAACACGTAGTAACAGCCAAGGTCCTCGTTGAACTCCCACTTGAGTTTGGTAGCATCACCTGCACTGGTATCATCAGCACATGCAACTGTTTTGGTAGTATCTGTGAGTCACGAGGACTCATCAATCTCAAAACCCACGAGATCAAGACTATTTAAGCTTATGGGTAGGATGTGGTTATGAGGTGGAGTTGCAGCAACTGCTAAGCAAATATAGTGGCTAACATACGAGTACAAGAGTAAGAAGAGAAACTACGCAACGGTCGTAAACTAGAAGCGATCCTGAACTACTTACGTTCAAACAAACCCCAACCGCGTTCACTTCCCGGACACTGCCGAAAAGAGACCATCAAGGCTACACACGCGGTTGATGCATTTTAATTAAGTCAAGTGTCAAGTTCTCTACAACCGGATATTAACAAATTCCCATCTGCCACATAACCGCGGGCACGACTCTCGAAAGTTTATACCCTGCATGGGTGTCCCAACTTAGCCCATCACAAGCTCTCACAATCAACGAAGGACATTCCTTCTCCCGGAAAGACCCGATCAGTCCCGGAATCCTGGTTACAAGACATTTTGACAATGGTAAAAGAAGACCAGCAAGACCGCCCGATTTGCCAACAAATCCCGATAGGATCTGCACATATCTCGTTCTTAGAGCACACCGGATGGGACAAGCTACGAGTAAAACCAACCCTCAAGTTTCCCCAAGATGGCCCCGCAGGCTGCCCGGTTCAGACCAACACTCAGTGGAGCACTGGCCCGGGGGGGGGGGTTGAATCAAGATGATCCTCGGGTTAATTACTCCCTAGGCACAATTTTAGGTTGTTATTAGCCAAATGTTAAAACCATGGTTGGGCCTTGCTCGAGGAGTTTTACTCAAAGCGAACTGTCAAGGCGGTCCCATAACCCCAACCGCGTAAGGAACACAAAATCAAGGAACATAACACTAGTATGATGAAAACTAGGGCGGCAAGAGTGGAACAAAACACTGAGTGAAAGCCCAAGCCTTCCACCCTTTTCCAAGTATATAGATGCATTAATTAAATAAGAGATATTGTGATATCCCAACATATCCATGTTCCAACATGGAACAACCTGCACTACACCTGCAACTAGCAATGCTATAAGAGGGGCTGAGCAAAAGTGGTAACATAGCCAAACAACAGTTTGCTAGGAAGGTGGGTTAGAGGCCTGACATGGCAATATGGGAGGCATGATAACAACTGGTAGGTAGCACGACATAGCGATAGAACGGACACCTAGCAAGCAAAGATAAAAGTGATATCGAGGGTAATGGTCATTTTGCCTGAGATCCTGCAAGGAAGAAGAACAAGTCCATGAAGAAGACAAACGGATTTACTCGAACGAATCCTCATAACTCCGAAATGAAACTGAAGCTAACGAAAGGAGCAAACCGGAAAGAAACAAACATCATGGTAAACACACAAGCATAAACATGGCATGATGCACAACCAAGGATGATGCATGTCCGGGTTAAATATGCATGGCATGGCAAAGTGCACAAACAAAACTACATGTTAAGTGGAGCTCAATATGCAGCGAGATTCATATTGACAAAACACCACATTCTTTTATTTAGTTTGATCTTGTTTAAGCACCCAATAAGTTTAAATGTTCTTAACATGGCAAGAGGTGAAGCATAAGTAAACTACTATTTAAGCAAGTTAAATGGTGCCAGAAACAACAAACAACAATTCCGGGAAATCCCCATATGCATATAGCAATTTAATGGAAGCAACAATTTTAAACATTTTAAATGTTAGTATCATGATGCGAATGACATATGCAAGTTTTATGCAATTTTTGTTAATAGTTGACATGAACATTATATGAAGCATTTGGTCGCCATGACAGAATGAAAGGGGTGCCATGGCAGCGATAACGAAAATGATGCCAAGGCATCATATCGGTTCCGGTAGCTCATGGAGATACCAGTGCAAAAGCAAGTGTGGCGGGAGCGTGTCATGCATGGATGGTGGGGTCATCCCGGATACCGGGTTCCCATGGGTCGACGACATGGCAAACAAGGAGGAACGTGCAAGCGACAAATTCGGACACAGTGCAAACACGGGGTTCATCTCATACATCACATAACATTCGTCCATGACGATCGTCTCGATGTTATAACTTTGAAGCGTGCATTTTCGAGGCCAGATGAATTCGTCGAGGGAAGTAGTCATTATCGCGACGGTAGTGGAAGTAGTCGTTCACAGGGCATCGTGGGAAGTAGTCCTTCATGGGTCTTCGAGGGTCGATGGTAGTCGTACACGTTCCGTAGATGTTCAGGGACGTCGGTAAAGGTACTCGATACATCACAGGGTGTAGTCGTACACGTTTGGAGAGGAACTTGTCGTATCCATGTAGTCGGACTTAGCGTATCCGAAGGGTACTTCTGAATCCACGTAGTCGCACACGTTTTGCAGACGTCCAGTGTGTCTGTAGATGTACTTGGCATATCTTGACGGTCCCACATCAATCGTAGAGGTACACGTTCATAGTTGTTCACATCTGTAGATGTCCGGGGTCAACAAAATTGGAACTTGGCGTTCCGAGGGGGTAGCGGTGGTGCAAGAAGGCAGCGCGAGTCAGTAGCAGAGCCATGGACATGGAGCGAGTGAGAATAGCGGCCACAGCAAAAACTTGGCATGAGGGAGAGGGACTTGGCACATAGAGGAGGCTAGTGGAAGGAAGAGCATCCCAAGAGCGCTTGGGGTTGAGCCCGCGTGCGAGGTTCTCGGAGGGTGAGGCAAGGCGCGCAGGGGCTCGGCTTCCTAGTGGTACTCCAGCGAAGACGACCGGAGCGGCAGTGGTCGGTGGGCGCGACATAGCTGGAGGGCGCCACGACGCGCGCGGGGACGGGGTAGTCGAGGGGCGCGGAGGCGCTGGAGGTGTCGGGGCGGCGGTGGACCACGGCGGCGGGGACCACGCGAGATGGGGAGATGCAGGAGACGTTGCCATCGAGCTCGAGCATCGAGAAGACGAAGGAGGTCGAGCGGTAGGCGGGCGGCGAGTGGACATGACTCCAGCGGAGCTGCTCGCTGGCGGCGACCGAAAGTGGAGGCGGGCCTGGGCTCCTGGCAGCGCGGAGGATGAGAGGGAGAGGGAGAGATCGAGGTGGCAGTGCTGGAGGGCGAGCGGGAGAGCGAGGGGTCGAGGGAGAGGAGTGAGGTTTATGTGCGAGCGTGCGTTGAGTGGCGGTCACAAGGGAACGAGAGGGAGATGGAGATGGGATCGAGGGAGAGAGCGGTGCTGAGGGGAAGCAAGAGGGAGAGTTCGAGAGGAGGGGTCGGGGCTAGTGTTTTTAGGTGCGGTTGGGCATGCGGATGGGCCTTAGAGGCCGGCCCAGTGGAGAGGAAATGTTGACCATAGGCCTGGCCTAGTGGCATCTGGCTGCTGGGCTTCTTTTCTCTTCCTCCAAACAGAAAAGTAGTAATAAGAAAAGGGCAGGAAAGAAATAGCAAAAGGGCTTGGCAAAAATATGCAACATTTTTGTGGGACTTACTGGAGCAAGACCAAGCCAACAAAGACAATTCCAACAATTTGAAAAATGTTTAAATTTAATATGATTGAATTTAAACCAAATGAGTTAGAAGTGGACGTAGGAGTTAGAAGTGTCCAAAATGACGAACATTTGACGGAGCTTGGGAAGGTGACAAAAGAATTTATAGCAAGGTTGGAGGCCAGGAATTGAGAAGGAAAAGGCATGGAACTCAAACTGAAAGTGTGTTATGGTTTATTCCTAAAGAATGGAATATTCTGATAATAGCTCCCTAATATTCGAAGGATATGTTATAAAGGGAAGTCACCCTTCCCTTGATTTAAATGGATCGAAGATCCATGCAATTTATTTAAAAGAGTTATACAATTAATGATATGATTGCATGATGACATGATGCAATGCAAGACATGACATGAAGCAATGCAACAAACAAATAAATACACACGACGATAACGAAAAACATGGAAGGCGTCTGGTGCGTCGGTCTCGGGGCGTCATACTGGCCCCCCTGTCTGTTCCCTGGCAGACGAAGTTCTCCGGCAGACAAAGAGGGTGCCGGAAGGATATCCTACCGGGGAAAACTCGTTTATTCTACTAAAGAGGCACTTTGCCTCTACATGGACATACACATGCACGAGTTCCCCAACAAGACTCATCTTTATCATTCATATGCAGTTACAAGTACAAGCATTACATAATACAAAGATGGACTTGAGAGATTACATTAATTGAATTGAAATCAAGCAATTGCCGGCTAGTTTAAGATCGAAAAAAGATAAGTGCTCCGTTACGCCTTTGCCCCTATCCATCTCCTGCAGGAAGAAGTCGAAGGGGCCGGAGGCACGCACAACAGGGATTCAGTGCCTCACCAGGATCAGGGCAGCGCCGCTCCCCGGCAGGGAGGAAGAAACCGGAGGCAGGCATGGATGATGACGCTGCCGGAGGACCAGATGGGTGGCACGGAGTCACCGGCAAACACGACTCATCAGAACGATCGTCCCCGTTCTTGACGCGTCGTGGGTTGCCGGTGTCGTCCGCATCACTACCACCTGAAGACCTCGGCGCGACTGCTACGCCAGGCACCATGCTCTCTAAACCCTCCCACAGAGAGCATGGTCATCCCCGGGAGCCCTGACATTAGAAGTCACCGCACGTCCCGAAGACGTGTGAGAAAGCAAGGAGCCTTCCTGCCTGACGAAGAAAACCGCATCCAGGAGGAGCCAGATTCGCCCCTGTTAGCGGCGAATCTCTCCTACGGCTCCTCCCCAACGCCACGAAGGGAAGAAGATTGGGGAGCGGTCGACTACCACGCGTCGTCCCCATCTCGAGCCACGGCGTGGTGTTGGCCGCATCCCTTCCCACTGAAGTCAAGGCCACGGGCGACCCGGCGGAAAGCGCGTCGGGGATGCCACTCCCAATGTCGACGTCGCGCTGCCCAAACCTTCCTTTCAGATCCAAGGGAAATCCCAAATAGGAGCCCGGGGGCTGGCCCCGGGCCCTTCCCTTCAGCATTACTAGAAGAAGCAGAGAACCAGGAGAAGAGGAGGAAGAATGCATGGATGAGTGACTTCACCCCCCCCCCCCGCCCGCTCCTCCCCTTTTTATAGGCCGGGCGGGGAAGGGCAGCTGCTCCGTCAACAAGCAACCACCACCCTCCTTCACCAATTCAAGATGGATGGACCCACTTCAAGATGCTCTTCCACACCACGTGCCTCTATTACCTACCCCGCGCTATGCACACAACATACGTGGCTGAGGATAAGAGCACGTTGTGGGAAGATTAATTTGGCGGTTTCTAACCCATGCGCTAAAGTCATTCACGGGCCATCACTGTCGCGGCCCCACCACTGTTGGTTTTACACTGCGCGCAGGGAAATCAGAAACCACCCCAAGATCAAGACGAACGAAGTAGAAACGGAAAACTTCAAAGGGGCCAACCCCTTCATCAGCCCTGCCTGTGCACTTATTAGGCCCTACCCCGCCGATGCTCGGCAACACGATCGAGGCAGGGCGGGGGCTTCTGTCAGTGCAACAGACCCCCGGTATGTTGCCCAACTGTGCACAGGCACAAGATCAAGATTGGAGCACCAGCTTAAGTCGGAGGTTGAAGAACCAAGAGACTTGAAAAACCAACATGCAGATCAAAGAGATCAAGATCGAGCCAAAGGAACAGGATATAGGCAAGAGAAGGGCCTCCCTCGCTGGGCAGGCGAGCCTGGCAAGGGGCCAGGCCACCACCAAAAGCAAGGAGCCAAAACTCCCTGACAGCACCTTCTTGGGCTTGCGGGGGATGAACCCACACTGCCAACCATGCAAGAATGACACATGTCGTAAATCAGTGCGGTGTCAAGCGGCAAGGTGATTAAGTGGCAGCATTCGCCACATGGCAGCCAACTCATACAAAAGAAACCCACAGGTGACACCCGTTGAGCGACATGTCAAGAGAACAAGTGCGAAGCTGGCAAGATAAGCCTGGCAGGCCTTGCCGGGCAGCTAGTGATGTGACACTGGGCGGTGCATTTAATGCACCCTGCCAGCCCGTAGAGTTAGTTATGATAGCACTATTTGCTATCATATTAGTGGGTAATGACTGTTTTGCCACTTTGGTGACCCCTTAATCTATAAAAGGAGGCCCATGGGAATCGTAGGAGGGGGTTAGAGGTTTGGAAACTTGACAAAACCCAAGCCATCATACGCTTGTGGTAACCGTAGCCCTAATAACCCACAAGTATAGGGGATCGCAACAGTTTTCGAGGGTAGAGTATTCAACCCAAATTTATTGATTCGACACAAGGGGAGCCAAAGAATATTCTCAAGTATTAGCAGCTGAGTTGTCAATTCAACCACACCTGGAAACTTAATATCTGCAGCAAGGTATTTAGTAGCAAAGTAATGTGATAGTAGTGGTAATGGTAGCAAAAGTAATGTTTTTGGTATTTTGTAGTGATTGTCTCAATAGCAACGGAAAAGTAAATAAGCAAAGAATAATATATGGAAAGCTCATAGGCAATGGATCGGTGATAGATAATTATGTCGGATGTGGTTCATCATGTAACACCCATAACCTAGGGTAACACAGAACTAGCTCCAATTCATCAATGTAATCTAGGCATGTATTCTGAATATAGTCATACGTGCTTATGGAAAAGAACTTGCATGACATCTTTTGTCCTACCCTCCCGTGGCAGCGGGGTCCTAGCGGAAACTAAGGGATATTAAGTCCTCGTTTTAATAGAGCACCGGACCAAAGCATTAACACATAGTGAATACATGAACTCCTCAAACTACAGTCATCTCCGGAAGTGGTCCCGATTATTGTCACTTCGGGGTTGCCGGATCATAACACATAGTAGGTGACTATAGACTTGCAAGATAGGATCAAGAACTCTCATATATTCATGAAAACATAATAGGTTCAGATCTGAAATCATGGCACTTGGGCCCTAGTGACAAGCATTAAGCATAGCAAAGTCATAGCAACATCAATCTCAGAACATAGTGGATACTAGGGCTCAAACCCTAACAAAACTAACTTGATTACAAGATAAATCTCATCCAACCCATCACCGTCTAGCAAGCCTACGATGGAATTACTCACGCACGGCGGTGAGCATCATTAAATTGGTGATGGAGGATGGTTGATGATGATGATGGCGACGAATTCCCCTCTCCGTAGCCCTGAACGGACTCCAGATCAGCCCTCCTGAGAGAGTTTAGGGCTTGGCGGCGGCTCCGTATCGTAAAAAGCGATGAATCTTTCTCTCTGATTTTTTTTCTCTGAACACAAATATATAGAGTTGGAGTTGAGGTCGGAGGAGCTCCAAGGGGCCCACGAGGTAGGGGGCGCGCCCAGGGGGGCAGGCGTGCCCCCACCCTCGTGGCTAGGGTGTGGCCCCCATGGTCTTGATCTTTTGCTAGTATTTTTTATTATTTCCAAAAATAGTCTCCGTCAAGTTTCAGGTCATTCCGAGAACTTTTGTTTCTGCACATAAATAACACCATGGCAATTCTGTTAAAAACAGCGTCAGTCCGGGTTAGTTCCATTCAAATCATGCAAGTTAGAGTCCAAAACAAGGGCAAAAGTGTCGGAAAAGTAGATACGACAGAGACGTATCAACTCCCCCAAGCTTAAACCTTTGCTTGTCCTCAAGCAATTCAGTTGACAAACTGAAAGTGATAAAGAAAAGCTTTTACAAACTCTGTTTGCTCTTGTTGTTGTAAATATGTAAAGCCAGCATTCAAGTTTTTAGCAAAGATTATAAACTAACCATATTCACAATAACGCTTAGGTCTCATGCTTACTCATATCAATGGCATAATCAACTAGCGAGCAATAATAATAAATCTCGGGTGACAACACTTTCTCAAAACAATCATAATATGATAACAATATGGTATCTCGCTAGCCCTTTCTGAGACCACAAAACATAAATGCAGAGCACCTTTAAAGATCAAGGACTGACTAGACATTGTAATTCATGGTAAAAGAGATCCAGTCAAGTCATACTTGATGTAAACTAATCAGTAATGAATGCAAATGACAGAGGTGCTCTCCAGCGGGTGCTTTTTAATAAGAGGAGGATTACTCAGCATAAAAGTAAATAGATAGGCCCTTCGCAGAGGGAAGCAAGGATTTTTAGAGGTGCCAGAGATCGGTTTTGAAATATAGATAAATAATATTTTGAGCGGTATACTTTCATTGTCAACATAACAACCAAGAGATGGCGATATCTTCCATGCTACATACATTATAGGCGGTTCCCAAACAGAATGGTAAAGTTTATACTCCCCCTCCACCAACAAGCATCAATCCATGGCTTGCTCGAAACAACGAGTGCCTACAACTAACAAGAGTCCCAGGGGGAGTTTTGTTTGCAATTATTTTGATTTGATTTGCATAAAGCATGGGACTGGGCATCCCGGTGACCCGCCATTTTCTCATGAGTGAGGAGCGGAGTCCACTCCTCTTGAGAATAACCCGCCTAACAGGAAAGATACGGACAACCCTAGTTGATACATGAGCTATTCGAGAATACAAAACAGGATATTTATTTGAAGGTTTAGAGTTTGGCACATACAAATTTACTTGGAACGGCAGGTAGATACCGCATATAGGAAGGTATAGTGGACTCATATGGCACAACTTTGGGGTTTATGGAGTTGGATGCACAAGCAGTATTCCCGCTTAGTACAAGTGAAGGCTAGCAAAAGACTGGGAAGCGACCAACTAGAGAGCGATAACAGCCATGAAGATGCATTAAAGTTAATGAACATTGAGTGCAAGCATGAGTAGGATATAATCCACCATGAACATAAATATCGTGAAGGCTATGTTGATTTTGTTTCAACTACATGTGTGAACATGTGCCAAGTCAAGTCACTTAAATCATTCGGAGGAGGATACCACCCTATCATACCACATCACAACCATTTTAATAGCATGTTGGCATGCAAGGTAAACCATTATAAGCTCCTAGCTAATTAAGCATGGCATAAGAAACTATGATTTCTAATTGTCATCGCAAGCATGTTTATTCATAATAGGCTGAATCAGGAACGATGAACTAATCATATTTACAAAAACAAGAGAGGTCGAGTTTATACCAGCTTCTCCCATCTCAATCAGTTCATCATATATCGTCATAATTGCCTTTCACTTGCACGACCGAACGATGTGGATAATAATAATAGTGCACGTGCATTGGACTAAGCTGGAATCTGCAAGCATTCAATAAATAGGAGAAGACAAGGCCATATGGGCTCTTTTGTCAGATCAACAATAATGCATATAAGAGCCACTTCAACAATTTAATCATGATCTTCTCCTATCGACCCCCAAAGAAAAGAAAAGAAATAAAACTATATACACGGGAAAGCTCCCAACAAGCAAAAGAAGAACAAGAAATCTTTTTGGGTTTTCTTTTTAATTACTACTACAAGCATGGAAAGTAAACTAATTAAAAGCTACAACTAATTTTTTTGTTTTGTTATTCTTAAGGTTTATTAAACACACAAGAAGAAAGCAATAAAAAGGAAATAAACTAGCATGGATAATACAGTGAAAAAGTATGATCACCGACATCTAGCAATGGGTGTGTGAACATGAATGTAATGTCGGTGAGAAATACGAACTCCCCCAAGCTTAGGCTTTTGGCCTAATTTGGTCTATGGCCACGGCTGGCCTGGCGGATATCCAAAGTAATAGTTGGGGTCGTATTGTGATGAAGCAGTCATTGCATCATGGGCTAGAGCTTGGAGGTGAGCTATCTCAGCTCTCCTCTTATACTCTTCTGCCTCCTCTCTGGTTATAAAATATCTCCCTTTTGCCTGAATGTCAAAGAAAGTAGAAGCAGGGAGAGCGACGTGATAGGTGCGTCGTCTGTCAAAGATTAGTTGGTACTGGAGGAACCTATCGTTCCTCTCAACAAACTAATGACGAACCATAGCCTCATAATCCAAATAAGCAGGAGGCAACTCAATATCATCCTCACGTATGGTTATGCCAAGAAAATTAGCTATGCGGGTTGCATAAATTCCACCAAAGAAATCTCCATTAAATCTATTAAGATGCAACCTACGTGCAACAATGGCTCCCAAATTATAAGATTTATCTCCTAACACAACACTCCTAAGAATACTGAGGTTAAGGACACACATGTGACATGCTTCATCTTTACCGTTAATGCATCTACCTATGAAGAGAGCAAAATAATGTATAGCAGGAAAGTGAATGCTCCCTATGGTAGCTTGTATTATATCTCTGGACTCTCCCACAGTTATACTAGCAAGAAAATCTCTAAACTCAGATTTGCGGGGTTCATTAGTACTACCCCATTGTGGAAGTTTGTAGGCAGTGGTAAAATCCTCTAAGTCCATAGTATAAGAATTTTCATAAAGATCAAACAGGACAGTTTGAAAATTGCGTGAAGATGTAAATTCAAACCTCCTCACAAAGGAACTAGTGAGATAGTGGTACTGCCGACACTTTTCTGCCTCGAAGCTCACAAGATCAGCACTACACAAATATGAGTTAAATTCTTCCTTAATTCCTTCTCAATCCATGAAGTCCTCTGAAGGCCATTCACAAGACCGCACTGGAGTGTCCCTTGGTGGCTCATCATTAGCATCACGCATCGCAAGCTGGGTCCTTGTTTCCTTGAAGAACCACCTTGGTAAATTTTCCTAAACATATCTCTTCCTCTGAAAAATTTCTGAAATTTTTAGTAACTTCAAATAAAAGTAAACCAAACTCAACAAAATTGATAGCAACTACTCCTACAAGTGCCTAGAGCCTGTATCATGCATTAGAACTACTTGGAACCATATAAATTTGAAATGCAAGCTCAAGAACATGGTCACCTAGGCAGCACAAATTTGCAATGAATAAAGAGCTAGAACAAACACTAATTGGACCAATGGAGGAGTCACATACCAAGGAACAATCCCCCAAAGCAGTTTTCTGAGAGGTGCTTTGAGCAAGGAGATCGAAAATCGCAGCAAAAGGGGCTAGAACTCGTGCTTGAGCTGGATAATGGTGTTTGTGGGAGGAAGAAGGAGTGTGTGGGTGCAGGAATAAGTGGAGGAGGGCCACCATGGGCCCACGAGGCAGGGGGCGCACCCTCCACCCTCGTGGCCAGGTGGATGCCCCCCTGTTGTGTTCTCAGTGCCAAATATTCTCAAATATTCCAGAAAAAATCATATTTAAATTTCAGGGCATTTGGAGAACTTTTATTTTCACAGTATTTTTATATTACACGGATAATTCAGATAACAGACAGAAAATACTATTTTTATTTTATTTAATATAAATAACAGAAAGTGAAAGGAGGGAACAGGAGGTTGTGCTTTCTAACTTCATCCATCTCATGATCATCAAAAGGAATCCATTAACAAGGTTGATCAAGTCCTGTTAACAAACTCATTCCGAATAACATGGAACCGGAGAAATTTTGAATAACACTATGTTACCTCAACGGGGATATGCACATCCCCAATAATTAGAATATCATATTTCTTCTTGATAGTAGGAAGAGGAAATTCAAAACGTCCAAAAATAATCGATGGAACTTTTCCAATAGAATTAATACTATGAACTTGAGGTTGTTTCCTCGGAAAGTGTACCGTATGCTCATTACCATTAACTTGAAAAGTGACATTGCCTTTGGTGCAATCAATAACAGCTCCTACAATATTCATAAAGGGTCTTCCAAGAATAATAGACATACTATCGTCCTCGGGAATATCAAGAATAACAAAGTCCGTTAAAATAGTAACGTTTGCAACTACAACAGGCACATCCTCACAAATACTGACAGGTATAGCAGTTGATTTATCATCCATTTGCAAAGATATTTCAGTGGGTGTCAACTTATTCAAATCAAATCTACGATATAAAGAGAGAGGCATAACACTAACATCGGCTCCAAGATCACATGAAGCAGTTTTAACATAATTCCTTTTAATGGAGCATGGTATAGTGGGTACTCCTGGATCTCCTAACTTCTTAGGTATTCACCCTTAAAAGTGTAATTAGCAAGCATGGTGGAAATTTTAGCTTCCGGTATCTTTCTTTTATTAGTAACAATTTCTTTCATGTACTTAGCGTAAGGATTCATTTTGAGCATATCAGTTAATCGCATATGTAAAAAGATAGGTCTAATCATTTCAGCAAAGCGCTCAAAATCCTCATCATCCTTTTTCTTGGATGGTTTGGGACGAAAAGGCATGGTTTTTGAACCCATGGTTCTCTTTCTTTACCATGTTTCCTAGCAACAAAGTCTCTCTTATCATAATGTTGATTCTTTGATTGTGGGTTATCAAGATCAACAGCAGGTTCAATTTCTATATCATTATCATTGCTAGATTGAGCATCATCATGAACATTATCATTAACATTATCACTAGTTTCAGGTTCATTACCAGATTGTGTTTCAGCATCAGAAATAGAAATATCATTTGGATTCTCAGGTGTTTCAGCAATAGGTTCACTAGAAGCATGCAAAGTCCTCTCATTTTTCTTTTTCTTACTTTTAGAAGGACTAGGTGCATCTATATTATTTCTCTGAGAATCTTTCTCAATTCTCTTAGGGTGGCCTTCAGGATACAAAGGTTCCTGAGCCATTTTACCAGTTCTAGAAGCCACTCTAACAGCATAGTCCTTATTATTACTATACAATTCATTGAGCAAATCATTTTGAGCTTTAAGTACTTGTTCTACTTGAGTGGTAACCATAGAAGCATGTTTACTAATAAGTTTAAGTTTACCTTTGACATTAGCCATATAATCACCAAAATGTTCAAGCATATCAGCACTGCGTTTTAATTCTCTACCAAAATAAGCATTGAAGTCTTCTTGCTTAACCATAAATTTATCAAACTCATCTAACCATGGGCTAGCAAACTTGGTGAATGGGATTTCAGCTTTATCATATCTATAGAGAGAATTTACCTTTACTACCTGTGTCGGGTTATAAAGATCATGTGTTTCTTCAATAGGCGGTAAATTAAGACCATGTATTTCTTCAATTGGAGGTAAATTCTTAACATCTTCAGCCTTAATACCTTTTTCTTTCATGGATTTCTTTGCCTCTTTCATATCTTGAGGACTAAGAAATAGAACACCCCATTTCTTCAGAGTTGGTTTAGCAATAGGCTCAGGAGCTGGCTCAGGAAGTGTCCAATTATTTTCATTTGTCAACATATTACTCAATAAAATTTCAGCTTCATCCGATGTTCTTTCCCTGAAAACAGAACAAGCACAACTATCCAGGTAATCTCTTGAAGCATCGGTTAGTCCATTATAAAAGATATCAAGTATTTCATTTTTCTTAAGAGGATGATCAGGCAAAGCATTAAGTAATTGGAGAAGCCTCCTCCAAGCTTGTGGGAGACTCTCTTCTTCAATTTGCACAAAATTATATATATCCCTTAAGGCAGCTTGTTTCTTATGAGCAGGGAAATATTTAGCAGAAAAGTAATAAATCATATCCTGGGGACTACGCACACAACCAGGATCAAGAGAATTAAACCATATCTTAGCATCACCCTTTAATGAGAACGGAAATATTTTAAGGATATAAAAGTAGCGAGTTCTCTCATCATTAGTGAACAGGGTGGCTATATCATTTAATTTAGTAAGATGTGCCACAACAGTTTCAGATTCATAGCCATAAAAAGGATCAGATTCAACCAAAGTAATTATCTCAGGATCAATAGAGAATTCATAAACTTTATCAGTAACAAAGATAGGTGAAGTAGCATAAGCAGGATCATATTTCATTCTAGCATTCAAAGTTTTTTGTTTAAGCTTAGCTAATAATTTCTTAAGATCTGTAAGTGCATCTAGTGCCCATTAGTGATTTTGGTGTATTGAAGACTTATAGGTTAAGGGACTAATGTGTTTTTAAGTGTACACAGGTCTATAAGTCTATGAGGAGTTTGATATTTACAGAGAAAGTCGACCCCTAAAAATGAAGTTCTTCGACTGAAGACTTTGGATTTCTGAAGACTTTGAAAGTGAAGAAATTGGTGTGACCTTGAAGACATGGTATTCATTCGATGAACATGAAGCATGAAAACTTTTGTTTTCATAGTTTCATTTTATCTTTCTTGAGTCATAGGAAACACCGTACTGTTAAAGGGGGTCAAGGAAATACTAAGGAAAAATTTACATGTGATGCTCAACTCAAAATCCTACACCTACCAATCCCTTCGAGTGAAGCCATTGGAAATCTCATATAGTCCAGTCATATTCTTCAGTGACAGAGACGAAGTTCTTCTGGTCTCTGAGGAATTTGTACTGACTGAGGAGTTAGGAATTCGCCAGTGCAGATTACCTACACAGTGAGGAACATGATAGCCCTGAGGATTTTCTTCTCAAAATTCCGACCGTTGTTGTGCTATGAGCCAGCTGTCCCAAAATATCTATCCACCTAACGGTCATATCATTGAAGGGCATTTATGTCTTATCATGTCGGGCTGCTCCCTAAGCTATAAATAGCCGCCCCCTACAACCACTAGCTGGTTGGCTGCTCCGAGAGAAACTGGCACTTGTCAATTGAGAGCAACCCATCCTCCGAGGACCTTGAGCGAAAATCATCAAATGAGGAAAACCCAAACCCAAACACCTACAAACCCCAAGTGATTGAGCATCACTGAAGAGATTGATCCCGCGTGGATCCGACGCTTGTTAGCTTTGAAGATTGTGCTTCTTCCAGACGGTTAGGCGTCATGGTCTAGAGCATCCAAGAGGAATTGTGGATTACCGAGTGACCAAGTTTGTGAAGGTTCGGAAGTCACCTGAAGACTTACCACGAGTGATTGGGTGAGGTCTGTGTGACCTTAGTTCAAGGAGAATACAGTGAGGACTTGGTGTCCTGAGCTACGTGTTCAGGACTGGGTGTCCGAGACTGTGTGTCCTCTAGTTTAAATACTCAGTCGCTCCAACCAGATGTACAACTGAGACAGCAGTTGGAACTGGTCTACCAAATCATTGTCTTCACCAAGCTTACTGGTTCTATTTCCTCAACTCTTTCATTTCCTCACAACTGTGTTGTGTGATTGTTCATATCTGTGTTTGAAGACTTTGACTGAAGACTTTCTCAATTTCCTCGGTTCAACTTCTTCAGTCTGTTTGTCTTCATCCTGTGTTATCATGTGCTTACGCTTTTTGTACTCTGCGCCTGTCTTCATTTCAGCATGATGACTATGCTTCTGTTCTGTTATGTTTACTTTTGAGTACTTATTCCGCTGCAAGTAGTTATTCACTAAGGAATTTCCTCACCTGCAAATTCCTCAGTGAAGAATTCATAAAAATCGCCTATTCACCCCCCTCTAGTTGATATAACGCACTTTCAATTGGTTTGGGAGCAACGTACTCCATTTGTTCCCTGTGGTTTTGGTTTAACCGCATGGAGTTTTAGTTATGTCGACCGCAGGTACGATCAAGGTCTCTGCTGGTTGTCCTACCTTCGATGGGACGGACTACCCCTACTGGAAGAATAAGATGCGAATGCATCTTGATGAAATTGATAACGATCTCTGGTATGTTGTGGAAAATGGTGTTCCCTCAGTCACACCTTCTCTGAATGCTGCTGATGTGAAGAGATTCAAGCAACTCGATTCTCAAGCGAAGAATATCATATGTGGCCATCTGAGCAAAGGACGGTATGGAAGAGTGAGTGCTTTGGAAATTGCTAAGCTTATCTGGGATAGACTGTCCAAAGTGAATGAAGGAGTCTCAACACAGCGTGACTCTCAAGTTGATGTTCTTCGCAATCTCTTCAACCGCTTCAAAAGACTCAACAATGAAAATGTTAAACAAACCTTCGATCGCCTCACTGACATCTCAAATGAGCTTCAAGCAATTGGTGCCACTGACATCACCGACCATGACGTGGTGAAGAAATTGCTGAGATCGCTTGATTCCTCATTTGACACTCTGGCATTGATGATACAAGAACGTGCTGATTACAAGTCACTTGATCCCGCTGATATTCTCGAGAGGTTAAATACTCATGAGTTCCAACTTGCTGAAAAAAGAGATCTCTATGGTTCGAGCTATGGCAGATCACGTGCACTAAAGGCCAAGACAGTATCTGAGTCAGAAGATGAACACTCTAGTAGCAGCCTTGGTGATCCTGAAGAACTAAGCCATGAGCTAGCACTGCTCGTGAAGAAGTTTCAAAAGTTCTCAAGACGTGGTCGCTTTGGAAGACCCTGAAGGAGCAATGATTCCTCATCCAGTGACTACAAGAGGAGGCTCCGTCACAAATGCAAGAAACTTGGACATTACATTCAATATTGTCCTCAGTGGGAAAAGGAATCAAAGAAGAAGAAATACAAGGATTACAGTTCTAATGATGCAAAGAAAAAGAAGAAATCCTCAAAATCTTCATCATCAAAATCCTCAAAATCCTCATCTCACAAGAAGAGCAGCTCCAAGAAGGCTAGGGCATTCATTGGCAAGGAAATGGACTCTGAGGCTGAATCTGAAGAAAATGAGGAAGAGGAGGCATCTGAGGAGTCTGAATCCAGAGTGGCGAGCCTAGCCCTCGCTACTGCATTCGTCAGCAAGTCTATCTTCAACACTGAAGAAAATGACCTCACCAACAAGGCTGATGAAGGCGATGATGACTACGCTCCCACCTATTGCTTCATGGCAAAGGGTGCCAAGGTACTCAAATATACTTCTTCTCAATCAAGTGAGAATGAATCTGATGAAAACCTTAAGCCCAACTATTCTAAACTTGCTAAGATTGCTGTAAAACAACAAAGGGCTTTTGAAAAGGTTCAAAACATGCTAGACAAAAGTGATGATATGTTGGGTGAAGAAATGGATCGCACTAAAGCCTTGACTGAAAATCTTTAGAGAGTTCAGACTAGGTTTGACAACCTTTAAGGTCATCATAACACTATCTTATCTGATCATGAGAAGCTTTCTTATGAATTTCTTCAAAGAAAGCAAGACCTTAAGAAGCTAAGAGTGAGATATGAAGATCTTCAGAAGGAGCGCGATTCATTACTTGCTCAACAAATCAGCGCTTCTCAGGAAGAATTTGTTCCTCCATTCTTGAAGTGCATTGAACGTGAATCTGCTAATTCTTCACCTGAATGTTCAAATGCTACAAATGTTTCAAATTCTTCACATGCCTCTGCTATCGCTAATCCCTCATATGAGGACATTGCTAGTATCAATGATGATGCAGGGCTGAAGGAATTGTACATGACAGGCATGTACAAAAGCCTCAAAGGGCATCAGACTCTTTGTGATGTGCTTAAAAAGCAGATCCTCAACAGGAACCGTAGGAAAGTGGGTATTGCCTTTGATAGGAAACTCAATGCTGATGGTACATATTGGAAGCCTGAGCAGTACCCCAAAACTACATGGGTTGCTGCAAAGGGACCTCCAGTTGATCCATCTAACTTATCTGGATTTACATGTGAATATCCTCGTTCTGATGATGAGTCATTTGACTCCAACTATAAACTGTTCAAAAATTAGAATGGTGAAGTATTTGCTAGATATGTTGGCACTAACTGCAGGAACGGTTCCCTTATGAAGAAAATCTGGGTTCCCAAAAGGTGCCTTGAAAGTCTTCAGGTGAATGTCCTCAGGACACCACCTATGAAGAATAGGAACCCCAGAGCAAATTCATCATATGGACCAAATTCCTCAAAAGGATCAAAGTCCTCACATGAGTATTATTGTGCTAACAACTCCGTTTCACAGGGAAGAACTAAGGGCTATGAATATGAGCATTATTCTTCTAATCATCATGTTCATAAGTCCTCGAAGAATTTCTCTGCTTATTCATATGCGTATTCCAACTCCTCTTATGTGAAACGAAATGGACTGGCTTCTATGCCATCTTTCTCGTATGGAGCTCGCAGAGTGATGAACTCTTTGCCACCCCTTCAGATGTGGGTGGTGAAGAAAAAGAATTAATCTCTTCTGTAGGGTCAGGTCTCCAGACGTGCGTAATCGTCTGAAGAATTTACTAGAGACCTGAGTATGCCTGAAAGGACGCAGGTTAATCATGAAGAAATGAACTTTCATTTCTCACGTCCTCATACTGCTTTATATATTCTTTTGCTTGATGAAATTGATCTAATGAATTGATGTCATATTCTTCACTGATGAAGTATATGACTTCATAAGTTGCACTAATTCATCTGCAGGATGATCAACCCAAAGCCACTGAGTGGGTCCTCGATAGTGGATGTACAAATCACATGACTGGTGACAATAATCTATTGATGGATGCTACATTATCTCCGTCGCATCTGAAGCATATCATCTTTGCCAACAAAGGCAAAAGTCAGGTATTGGGTCTAGGTAAGGTTGCGATCAGAAAGGATCGACACATGGACAAAGTCATGCTTGTCGAGTCCTTAGGATACAACCTCATGTCTGTCTCAATGCTTTGCGATCTTGATATGGTTGTTGTCTTTGGCAAGTACCGTTGTGTTGTGCTTATGGAAGCTGACAGTTCCAAAGTCTTCGAAGGCTTTAGGAGAGGAGACTTGTATATTGTTGATTTCTCTACAGGACCACAACCAGCCGTGTGCCTACTTGCAAAAGCTTCAGAAGGCTGGCTCTGGCATCGACGACTTGGTCATGCAGGCATGAGGAATTTGCACACGCTTGCGAAGAAGAAGCATGTCATTGGCATTGAGAATGTCAAATTCCCCAAGGATCACTTACGCGGAGCCTGTGAAGCTGGAAAGATGAAAAAGGCTAAGCATCCAGCGAAGACTATCATGACCGCTACTCGTCCATTTGAATTGCTTCACATAGATCTCTTCGGTCCTAATCATTATTCTGCTGTTACAAACGATGCATCTCTATATGGCTTTGTTATTGTTGATGATTATTCTCGATACACATGGGTACACATTGTTACTTACAAACATGAAGTGCAGGAAGTCTTCAAACGATTTTCCTCGAGGGATCCAACCAACTTTGGTGTGAAGATCAAGCACATCAGAAGTGACAATGGAACCGAGTTCAAGAATTCTGGTCTAGATGACTATCTTGATGAACTTGGTATTACTCACGAGTTATCTGCTCCTTATACTCCTCAGCAGAACGGCATCGTGGAGCGCAAGAACAAGACTCTTGCTGAGATGGCTTGCACTATGCTTGATGAATACAAAATGCCTTGTTGTTTCTGGATTAAGGCAATTGATACTGTGTGCCACATCATCAACAAAGTATATCTTCACAAATTCTTCAAGAAGACCGCCTATGAACTCCTCACTGACACAAAACCCAATGTAAGTTATTTCAAAGTCTTCGGTGCTAAATGTTGGATTAGAGATCCTCGTCACAACTCAAAATTTGCACCGAAAGCACATGAAGGTTTTATGCTTGGTTACGGAAAGGACTCGCACACCTACAGAGTCTTCAACAATGTTCTTCACAAGGTTGTTGAAACTATAGATGTGCGGTTCGATGAAACTAATGGCTCGCAAAGAGAGCACCTACCTACTGTGATAGATGAACCAGCACCCGAGGAAACTATCAAGTTCAAGGCTACTGAAGATGTAATTCCTACTGAAGAATCTGCTGAAGAATTCATTCCAGAACATGAAGAACGTCGAGCTAATGCACCTGAAGAAAATACTGAAGAAAATGGTGCTGAAGAGAATGTTGATCAAATTCCTCAATGACAACCAGCTCATCGTCGCATTGCAAAAGAAGTGCAAGTTCAAAAGATCATCAATGACATCAAAGCGCCATGTCCTCTCACACGCTCAAAGGCTTCACATTTATCTAACTTTTGTCGGCACTATGCTTTTGTCTCTATAACAGAGCCCACTAAGGTAGATGAAGCATTTCTGGAGCCTTAGTGGATTCAGGCCATGCAAGAAGAACTACATCAGTTCGAGCTCAACAATGTTTGGGAACTGGTCAAACGTCCAGATCCTCGCAAGCACAATATCATTGGCATAAAGTGGATCTACCGCAACAAGCAAGATGAAAATGGCCTTGTGGTGAGGAATAAGGCACGACTTGTAGCTCAAGGCTACACACAGGTTGAAGGAATTGATTTTGATGAAACTTTTGCACCTGTTGCTAGACTTGAGGCTATTCGCATATTGCTTGCTTATGCTAACCATCATGATACCACTTCATATCAAATGGATGTGAAAAGTGCATTCCTCAATGATAAGCTTGAGGAATAAGTATGTGTTGCTCAACCCCGGGGTTTTGAAGATCCAAAGAATGCTGACAAAGTCTTCACACTCAACAAGGCCCTCTATGGCCTCAAGCAGGCCCCACGGGCGTGGTATGATACCTTGAACGAATTCTTCATGAAGAAAGGCTTCAAAACCTGTTCACTCGACCCTACTCTTTTCACTAAATCTTATGATGGTGAATTGTTTGTGTGCCAAGTATATGTTGATGATATTATCTTTGGCCGTACTGACCAACGTTATAGTGATGAATTTGCCTACATGATGAGTGAAGAATATCAAATGTCTATGATGGGAGAATTAAAATTCTTCTTAGGTCTTCAAATTCCTCAACAACGCAATGGCATATTCATATCTCAGGAGAAATACCTCAAGGATGTACTGAGGAAATTCGACATGCAAGATTGCAAAGGCGTCAAAATTCCTATGCCCACAAATGGCCATCTGTGCACTGATGAAAATGGTATTGACTTCGATCATAAGGTATACCGCTCCATGATTGGTTCTTTATTGTACTTATGTGCATCTAGGCCAGATATAATGCTTAGTGTTTGCATGTGTGCCCGATTTCAAGCTACACCGAAGGAATCACACCATAAGGCTGTGAAGCATATTCTTCGATATCTAGCTCACACACCAACACTTGGATTATGGTACCCCAAGGGCTCGGCTTTTGATCTCATTGGATATTCTGACTCTGACTATGCTGGTGATCGTGTGGACCGAAAGTCAACATCTGGTGCATGTCATTTCCTCGGACCATCTTTGGTCTGTTGGTCCTCGAAGAAATAGAACTGCGTATCACTATCTACTGCTGAAGCTGAGTATATTGCCGCTGGTTCTTGCTATGCTCAATTGCTATGGATGAAGCAAACTATCAAGGACTATGGCGTCAACTTGAAGAATGTGCCTCTCTTCTGTGAAAATGAGAGTGCCATCAAGATTGCTCACAACCCAGTTCAGCACTCGAAGACTAAGCACATTCAGATTCGTCATCATTTTCTTTGTGATCATGTGTTGAAGGGAAACAATTCTATTGAGCATGTGAAGACTGAAGAACAGCTAGCCGATATCTTCACAAAGCCCTTGGATGAGAAGAGATTTAGCAAGTTGCGGTGTGAGCTAAATATCCTAGAATCTTCGAATGTTCTTTGAAAAGGACACTCATCCTAACACTTATGCAAAATTGATGACTTAGATGTGCAACACATGAAGAAACGTTTTTCTTCAATTAATGAAGAATAACACTCTAAGTGTGAATAAATTAACGAAGAATTTGATTCTCAGAACCCTATGATAATTGTACGCGGTGTCTAAAATCATCATTCTTATACGGTGGGTCACGCCACCACCAAAAGTTGAAATTCCTCAGTTGTTCAAATTCTTCAACTTTGCATTGTCTTCACTGTTTCCGTTGTTTTTCTTCATTGGCTATATATATATATATATATGAGTTTATGTCCTCTACAGCATTCACCTATGGCTACTTCTTCAAGTTGGTTTTTCTGCTAAGTGAATGTGATCGGACCCTTCCCCCTCTATGCTATACTCAACCCAATCTATTCACAAATTCTTCATGTGCGTTCTATTTCAAACTCGTTCAAAATCTTAACTGTGTCCTTGTCAGCTGAAGAAATTGCGAACGGAACTTTTAACTTATCTTATCCAATTTTCGGCTTTGCCACTCAAACCGTTCCGCATCCAACGACATACTTATCCACTCACCCATGATCTAACACGATCTCCACTTCTCAGTACGTGGGTGACACATGTCATGCGAATGAGAAGGGTCAGGGGCACGTTCGTCCAAATTCTTCGGGCGAACGGTTTTCACCATGGCTATAAATACCCCTCTCCCCTTCCTCACTTCTTTTACTCTACTCGACCTCTCTCCAGCTCGAGCTTCTCAAACCCTAGCGCCGCCGCTACTTCATCATCGCCGGTGAGGAAGAGCTTCACTGCCTCGACCTCATCGCCACCGTACTCGCGCCGGTCACGGAAATCTTCACTCCGCCGCCACCGTAGATGTCTTCCTCCGCCAAGTTAGGGCGTGGAAGATCCGCACTGACGAACTTCACATCTCCTCACTCCAGTTCGTCGTGTTCTTCGTTCAGGGTAATTAAAAGTTACTTTTACTGCCCTCTTTGATTCAAAAGTTTTCTACAAAATCTTCAAAGGTGTTTTTCTTCAAATCCTCTCACACTAAAACACCTCACATATCATCTGTTCTTGACTCGTTTCTCTAAGCTATGTTTTTTCAAGATTCCTCAAATGTGTGGATTTTTGATCTACACATCTCTGGAACCTAAGACAAAGAACGCTTAGTGAAATTCTTCAAGACTCAACTGGTCAATTTCCTCAAACTTGTTCTTTTACAAAACCTTCTGAGAACGCATATGACCTCTCCAAATTCCTCGCACCTATACTCTGTTCACAGGTACTCATGTCAGCTACTGAATCTCTAAGTTCTCATCAACTTAACTCATTTGCAGCGTTCCTCGAAGAAAAGCTGCATACTTCTTCAAAGAATTCAATTGTTCAAATTCCTCAACTGAAGAAAATGGCTGACGGTAAGAATCCACAGAAAGGAGGAAAGAAGGCTGAGGTCAACACAGTGTTTCAGATCCCTGATTATATATACGCTGGGTACTGCACACCTCCTGAGGAAGACAAAAATCAGCGAAAGGTGCGCATTCAGAAGATAGAGAGGAGATGGGCAAGAGAGTGGAGGGAGTACAGGTATGTTACTCCCAAATACATGAAGAAATTAGCACTCAATCCTCCATGCCCAAGACCTCCATTGGCACCTGGCCAAATAGCTGATCCCACCAGCCTCAAGCGCGGTGAGGACTATCCTGATGAATGGGCCAAGCGCCAAGCCAAGTTGGCTAAGAAAGCCAAAGAAGCAGTGAGGAAATTCAATGAAGACTCTGCTGCTGCTGCTGCTGCCTCTGCTGAGGCCTCTGCTGTCAAGCCGAAGAAGGCTATGTCAAAGAACCCTACGCGCAAGCCAAGTGCTTCACCAACAATGCCCTCAAGGCCAAGTTCCTCAGCTATGCCCTCACGGCCAGAATCTTCAAAGTCCTCAAGGCCAATTCCTCATGCTGCTCCTGCTCCTTCAAAATCTTCAGCTCCTCAAAAGTCCTCGGTTGTTCCGACAAAGTCCTCAGCACCTGTGCATCTTGCCTCGTGCCAAAGGACTGCAGGCATCTCCATTACCTCAGGTATCTCAGCTAGTTCCTCAGTTGCACCAAATTCTTCAACAGGACCCTCTCTACTGAAGACAAAGGCCACTGCTGGACGAGGTCCTCGCCCAAGTCCTCTGAAGAAGTAGGTCGCCTTCCAAGTGTCGTCTGAAGAAGACGAAGCTGATGATGATGAACTTGCTGAAATCATCAGAGATAGGCAAGTCAGGGCCGCTAGAGCCAAGGGAACAGATGTGCCACTGCTTTTGGATCCCATATTGATCCTCGAATACATTGATGTTTGGCACAAGGACCCCAACACTCCCATGCCTGATTTCAAGCTGACTCCTGGCCAAAGTCACATGCTGACCCACTTCATACAAGAAGAAAAGTGGAAATTTGAGAAGGCCAAGCAGATCAAGAAAGCGCAGTACAAGAAAGAGCGCTATCTGAAGAAAAACATTGTTGAGAACATAAACGAGATCGAACTAAATAAGTCATGTGGTGTTTCGTCAATATGCAACGGAGTTGCATATTGAGCTCCACTTAATTTGTAGGATTGTTTGTGCACTTTGCCATGCCATGCCTCATTAATCCGGACATGCATCATACTTGGTTGTGCATCATGCCATGCTTATGTGATGTTTTTTTACTATGTTGTTTGCTCCTTTCCGGTGTTGCTTCTTCGGGTTAGTTCCGATAACGTCGCATTTGTGAGGATCCGTTCGACTACGTCCTTTTGTCTTCTTCATGGACTTGTTCTTCTTCCTTGTGGGATTTCAGGCAAGATGACCATACCCTCGAAATCACTTCTATCTTTGCTTGCTAGTTGCTCGCTCTTTTGCTTTGCCTATGCTACGATACCTACCACTTGCTATATCATGCCTCCCATATTGTTAAGCCAAGCCTCTAACCCACCATGTCCTAGCAAACCGTTGATTGGCTATGTTACCGCTTTGCTCAGCCCCTCTTATAGCGTTGTTAGTTGCAGGTGAAGATTGGAGTTTGTTCCATGTTGGAACATGGATATGTTGGGATATCACAATATCTCTTATTTAATTAATGCACCTATATATTTGGTAAAAGGTGGAAGGCTCGGCTTTATGCCTGGTGTTTTGTTCCACTCTTGCCGCCCTAGTTTCCGTCATATCGGTGTTATGTTCCCGGATTTTGCGCTCCTTACATGGTTGGGTTATAATGGGAACCCCTTGACAGTTCGCCTTGAATAAAACTCCTCCAGCAATGCCCAACCTTGGTTTTACCATTCGCCACCTAGCCTATTTTCCCTTGGGAGTCGCGCTCCCGAGGGTCATCATTATTTTACCCCCCCCCCCGGGCCAGTGCTCCTCTGAGTGTTGGTCCAAACTAGAGCCCTGTGCAGTGCCCCCTCGGAGAAACTCGAGGTTAGGTTTTAGTTGTATGCAGCGCTCATCTAAGTGTGCCCTAAGAACGAGATATGTGCAGCTCCTATCGGGATTTGTCAGCACATTCGGGTGGTGTTGCTGGACTTGTTTTACCATTGTTGAGGATGTCTTGTAACCGGGATGTTGAGTCTGATCGGATTGTCTTGGGAGAAGGAATATCCTTCGTTGACCGTGAGAGCTTGTGATGGGCTAAGTTGGGACACCCCTGCAGGGATTTGAACTTTTGAAAGCCGTGCCCGTGGTTATGGGCAGATGGAAATTTATTAATGTCCGGTTGTAGAAAACCTGAAATTTACCTTAATTAAAATACATCAACCGCGTGTGTAACCGTGATGGTCTCTTCTCGGCGGAGTCCGGGAAGTGAACACGGTGTTGGAGTTATGCTTGACGTTGGTTGTTCTAGGATGACTTCTTGATCATAGTTTCTCGAACGTGCTTTGCCTTCTCTTCTCACTCTCATTTGTGTAAGGTAGACACCATATGTTCTAGTCGCTTGCTACATCTCCACATCATACCTTTTTACCCTACCTATAAGCTTAAATAGTCTTGATCGTGAGGGTGTGAGATTGCTGAGTCCCCGTGACTCACAGATACTTCCAAAACCAGCTTGCAGGTGCCGATGAGACCGTGCAGATGACGCAACCAAGCTCAAGGAGGAGCTCGATGAAGACCTTGTCCTTTGTGTTGTTTCGTTCTAGTATATCAGTAGTGGAGCCCAGTTGGGACGATCGGGGATCTGTGTAGCTTTTGGGGTAGTCTTCTTTCATTTTGGTTCCGTAGTCGGACCTTGTTTGTATCTGGATGTTGTAATGCTTTATTCATGTATTGTGTGAAGTGGTGATTGTAAGCCAACTATGTATCTCTTTCCCTTATGTATTACATGGGTTGTGTGAAGATTACCTCACTTGCGACATTGCTTTCAATGCGGTTATGCCTCTAAGTCGTGCTTCGACACGTGGAAGATATAGCCGCATCGAGGGCGTTACAGCACGTGTAAATGAGATGATTCACCTTTGTGTATTTCAAGTAGATGTCGCACGTGTCACTCGCCAAACATATTCTTGACATGGTGATGTCCGTAGGATGCTCCGCATCACAGTCTTAACCTGCTTTATCAGGACACTGTCCGCAAAATGGGCATTGATCTGTCAAGAATGAAGCCCACTAAAACCACCTTCAAAGGAGTGATACTCGGCGTAGAGGCCCGTTGCACAGGGTCCATAAAGCTGGAAGTAGTCTTCGGCTCACCAGATAACTTCCGAAGCGAAAACTTGATCTTCGATATCATCCCTTTCCACAGGGTTACCATGCACAGCTTAAACGAACTGCTTTCGCCCATTTTAATGCAGTCCCGCAGTATGCATATCTAAAGCTCAAGATGCCCGGACCACGTAGCGTTATAACAGTAAGTGGAAACATGGAGCGCTCCCTCCGTACTGAGGAGCATACAGCGGCCTTAGCAGCTGAAGTACAGGGTGGCCTTATGTAACACCCCGGATGTAACTTTCCCAATTTGTACTCCAACTCTTGTCGTTTCCGGCGTTAAGTTATTTATTTTCTCGGGTTCGGGTTTTGCCTCCATGTGTTGTTATCGTTGTCATGCATCTCATATCATGTCATCATGTGCATTGCATTTGCATACGTGTTCATCTCATGCATTCGAGCATTTTCCCCGTTGTCCGTTTTGCATTCCGGCGCTTCGTTCTCCTCCGATGGTCATTTCTACCTTTCTTCTGTGTGTGGGGATTAAACATTTCCGGATTGGACCGAGACTTGCCAAGCGGCCTTGGTTTACTACCGGTAGACTGCCTGTCAAGTTTCGTACCATTTGGACTTCGTTTGATACTCCAACGGTTAACCGAGGGACCGAAAAGGCCTCGTGTGTGTTGCAGCCCAACACCCCTCCAATTTGGCCCAAAACCCACCTAAGCCTTCTCCATCATCTAGAGCGTTCGATCACGATCGCGTGGCCGAAAACCGCACCTCATTTGGACTCTCCTAGCTCCCTCTA
>NC_041390.1:309005181-309014431 GCF_002162155.2 Triticum dicoccoides | reverse complement strand
CGACGCCGGCCCGGCCCCGTGCCGCCGAGCCGCCGCCCGGCCGCCGCGTCCGCTCCCCCTCGGCGTCCCCGCCTCCACATCGACCTCCGGCGAGATCCTCCCCACCGGTGAACAGTGCCTCGCCGGCCCGCCTCGATCTACGTGCCTCGGGTCAAAACCCTAGATTTGGGAGGTTGATTTTTCCTGTAAGTCCCAAAAATTCTCAAATCCATGTGCCCCTGTCCATAGCTCCGTAACTTTGCATCCGTAGCTCCGATTCATGCATATAGCATATCAAAATGTTCAGCTCTGAGAGTACATCATTTCATTCCATTGCATCATTTTCATTTGAGCTCATCTTGGTGCCCGAAATGCTGTTAGAAGAGGGCTACTTGAGTTAATTGTCAGATCTGCTGCTCCATTTAGCTTTTTGTCATTTTTGCCATGATTAATGTGTGCATGATATGCCCTGATGCTCTACATGTGTTTTGTTAAGGGTTTTGTCATATTTCTATAGGTGCAACCCATGTATTTTTCTGAAGTGTGTGGTGACTAGCACAATCTTGCAAAGTGGTGCACTTGTTAATTCTATTTTCAGGGACTTAGCATTTCCACCAAGTCCTTGAGCTGTTTATCTCATGATGCCATATGTTCATGTTGTTTCCTAGTGATCCACGCCTCTTCTGAGGATGATCAGTAAGGATGTTTTGTTAAACTTGTAGTGCTCTATCCATCCATGTCTTTGTTTGCAATTATGGAGCACCCTAGCTTGAGTCAATCGAGCTCTACTTTTGCTACTTTGTGAATCTGGGCAGATTGTCAACTTGTTTGCAATTTTGCCGATGATGTTGTAGTTGATCCGTGCATGCTATGCTATTGTTCTTGCCATGTCTAGCTTGCATTTTGTGCCTTATTGATGGGTGTATGCTTAGTTTGCCATGACTTGCACCGTAGTGAGTGCATCGAGCTTGTAAACATGTCTACTTGAGTTATGTTTCAGCATGTGCCAGTTTTCACCAAGTCTGAAAACTGATTATGTTTTTGCCATGTTCACATGCTTGCAATTGTATTTTCTGATCCCTTTTGGCTCAAGGTCACTAAGGACTTTTGTTAAGCTCGTTGAGTAGCTCCATGCCATGCTTTACTTTGCCATGTTCAGATCCTGTAGCATGTAGTTTTGCTGCTCCGAAAAGTGCTACATGATCTGAAATTCCAGACAAGTGTTAATTTCACCAAGTCTGAGATCTGTTTGCCATATGCATTTTTGCCATGCTTGGTTGAACCTGTTAATGGATGAATTGGCCGTAGCTCAGTGCTAGACTTTTGTTAAGCATCTTGAATGCATTTCCTGCCATGTATTTTGTTGTCATGTTTGGGTGCTGTAGCATGTTCATCTCATTGCATTTAGATGGCTACTTGCTGTAAATCGCAGACCGGTGTCATTTTTGGATCGCTTGCCATTTCCAAACCGTAACTCCGATTCCGGTGTTCCTTATATCGTTTTCAAGCGATTTCATCTCATCTTTCCAGTGGCACACTTGGATTTCCAAGTTGAGGCCAGGTTCATGCATTCCCTGTCATATCTTGCATTTTGCATCCCGCATCGCATCCCGCATAGCATATCATCATTGCATCATATTGTTTGATCCTTGCACGTGGTTGATTGTATCCTTGTTGCTTGTTTGTCTTGTTTGGGTAGAGACGGGAGAAGACCTCGCTAACGAGGAGCCCGTTGAGTTTGCTTTCGAGGATCCAGTCAACTCTGCAACTGTGCAGGCAAGATGCTCATACCCTCGAAATCACTACTATCTTTGCTATGCTAGTTTGCTCGCTCTTTTGCTATGACAATGCTACAATGCCTACCACTTGCTTTCAAGCCTCCCAAATTGCCATGTCAAACCTCTAACCCATCATGTCCTAGCAAACCGTTGATTGGCTATGATACCGCTTTGCTCAGCCCCTAGCGTTGCTAGTTGCAGGTGAAGATTGGAGGCGTTCCTTGTTGGAACATTTATTTACTTGTTGGGATATCATTATATTGCCATGTTATCTTAATGCATCTATATACTTGGTAAAGGGTGGAAGGCTCGGCCTCTCGCCTAGTTTTTTGTTCCACTCTTGCCGCCCTAGTTTCCGTCATATCGGTGTTATGTTCCCGGATTTTGCGTTCCTTACGCGGTTGGGTTATAATGGGAACCCCTTGATAGTTCGCCTTGATTAAAGCTTTTCCAGCAATGCCCAACCTTGGTTTTACCATTTGCCACCTAGCCTTTTCTTTCCCTTGGGTTCTGCAGACTCAAGGGTCATCATTATTTTAACCCCCCCGGGCCAGTGCTCCTCTGAGTGTTGGTCCAAACTGTCAGCCGCCGGTGGCTACCAGGGGCAACTCTGGGCTGGCCTGCCGGAAGTTTAGACAATCTGAGTGTGCCCTGAGAAAGACATATGTGCAGCTCGTATCGGGATTTGTCGGCACATTCGGGCGGTGTTGTTGGACTTGTTTTAACCTGTCGAAGTGTCTTGAATTACCGAGATACCGAGTCTGATCGGAACGTCTTGGGAGGAGGTCTATTCCTTCATTGACCGTGAGAGCTTGTCATGGGCTAAGTTGGGACTCCCCTGCAGGGATTTGAACTTTCGAAAGCCGTGCCCGCGGTTATGGGCAGATGGGAATTTGTTAATGTCCGATTGTAGATAACTTGAACCTTAACTTAATTAAAATGAATCAACTGAGTGTGTTACCGTGATGGCCTCTTCTCGGCGGAGTCCGGGAAGTGGACACGGTGTTGGAGTAATGTTTGCGCAGGTTGTTCTCTAGTTTCTCGCTTGCGCTTTGCCTCCTCTTCTCGCTCTCTTTTGCGAATAAGTTAGCCACCATATTTTGCTAGTCGCTTGCTGCAGCTCCACATATATTTACCTTGCCTTACCTATATGCTTAAGTAGTGTTGATTGCGAGGGTGCGAGATTGTTGAGTCCCTGTGGCTCACAGATTACTATTACACCAGATGCAAGGCCAGATGATTCCGCTCCAGGAGACGCACTTGAGCTCAAGTGGGAGTTCGACGCAGACTCTCAAAGTTACTATGTTTCCTTTCCCGATGATCAGTAGTGGTGCCTAGTTGGGGTTGATCGGGACCGTGTCGCATGTTGGGTTCTCTTTTATTTTGGCGCCGTAGTCGGGCCATGAGTGTTTGGATGATGTAATGTTATTTATGTACTTGATTGACGTGGCGAGTGTAAGCCAACTATGTTATCTCCCCTTTATTATTATATTACATGGGATGTTGCGAAGATTGCCTAATTTGCGACATATGCCTTCAATGCGATTATGCCTCTAAGTCGTGCCTCGACACGTGGGAGATATAGTCGCATCGAGGGTGTTACAAGTTGGTAATCAGAGCCTTCCCCGACCTTAGGAGCCCCATTGCTTGGTCGTTTTTAGCGGCCGAGTTGTGTCTAGAAAAATGTTTTGAGTCATTTAGGAATTATATATCGGAGAGTTTAGGAATTCTTTTTACTTCCCAGTCTCCTCATCGCTCTGGTAAGGCATCCTGACATAGAGTTTTGACTCTTCTCTTCTCAAATTTCACTAAAAAAATTTAGGATCATGCAGGTATCTTTGAATCGTTCCGATGGTTTTATGATGAGAACATTGTCTTGGTGCCTCCTGTCAGGGGTTTAGTGGAAGTGTCCCGGGGAGTTGAGCTCTGTGTTGTCATCATAATTTTATCATTGCAGTTCTGGAATACCTGAGTTTAGTACGCCGACATCGAAAATCTCTTTTATGCAGTTCGTTGGTGAGATAACCTCGACGCCACCCAGTACTGGGGCGGGAGTTCGGGAGTATCGCCATAACTTGTATAACGGATGCTTTTCGAAGGTTGAGGTAGATGGTTTCCGAAGTTTTCTTGGTTATGTGTTGAAGGATGGATACAGCTGGATGTAGGATTTGCTAGATTTGGGTGAAATATTATGCTTCCCCTGTATCCCCAACACCTGATTGCATAACCGGAAAGGTTCGGGAGTTTCATAGGTGGGAATTCTTGTAGCTATAGTTCTTATTCCACGGATATTTGGTTTGAGATTGGGATTTCTTACCGATTATTCGTTCTTGATCTGTACCTTGTTGATTTATTTCTCTACCTTAATTCTAAGTGGCTTCTCAATTTATGGATATGTGACCATTTCAAGAGGAATGCATTCGTTCATTTTGTTCGGATGTGAAGACTAAATGTTGCAATTTTCATTCCGTTGGATTCAGCTTCAATATTTGTCTATCGATGTGCTAATGGTGGTCAACCTCTTCAGGATGGCCCCTCCAACGCGAACGACTCTGAATCCTGATCCGCCACCACCTCCACCTCCTTCGGAGGCATGGCAAGCTGTGATGGCCGCAACCAATGCAAACACACAGTTGATCATGCAAATTCTTCAAGAGCGCAATCAAGGCAACCAAGGGAATCAAGGCAGCAATCAGAATCACTTTGCTTCACTCAACCAGTTCCTTGCTAACGGGCCAAAGACTTTCAGCAATTGTGTTGAGGCAACCGATGCTGACGATTGGCTTGTGGATCTGTGCAAGCATTTCGAGTGCAGTAACGTCAGGCTTGAGGACTTTGTTAAGTTCGCTTCCTTCCAACTCAAAGATCAAGCTGCAGAATGGTTCCAGCAATACAAGGACTCCAGATGTGGACGTGTTATCACTTGGGATGATTTCCGTCGAGATTTCCGAGCTCATCATATTCCTCAGAGCGTGGTTGAAAGCAAGTGTGAGGAATTCTGCAACCTGAAGCAAGGCTCTTTGTCTGTCTATGACTACAACAAGTTGTTTCAGAAGCTCGCCCGCTTTGCCAAGCATGACATCCCTGATGAGAAGAGCATGATATACCAGTTCAGCGGTGGTCTCAGAGAAGAAATCTAGCTAGCTCTTGTTCTCTTCGAGCCTTTGAGATACGATGAGTTCTACAACATGGCACTGAAGCAAGAGGCTGCTCAGTTGAGGTGTGATGCTTCCAAGAAACGAGTCAGAGATGTTACTCCTTCTTCCTCTACTCAAGTGGCCAAGCAGCAGAAGTATTGGCTTCCTCCTCTGTTCCGTCAGCCGTATCAGCAGAAGAGCAAAGGTGGCAGTGGATCTTCCCACCCACCCAACCCTGGCTTTCAGAACAAGACTTCGTCTCAAGCTCCAAGATCGAGTGCTTCGTATCACCGTTCGCTTTCAGAGGTCACGTGCAACAAGTGTCAACAGAAGGGTCACTATGCCAACAAGTGTCTCAACCAGAGGCGTCTTCCTCCTCCTCCTCCTGTCAGATCAGCAAGTACAGCTGTGGTCAAGCATAACCCCAAGTACACCAAGGTCAATATGGTGAATGCAGCTCAGGCAGAGGATTCATCAGATGTCATCATGGGTAACCTTCCTGTTAACGATGTTCCTGCAAAAGTTCTTTTTGACACTGGTGCATCGCATTGTTTTATCTCGAGACCTTTTGCATCTAAGCATGGTTGGTTTTCTCAAGTTATGCATAAGCCTTTAGCAGTTGTCTCTCCGGGTAGATGCTTGCTTGCTAACTACAAAGTTCCGGATATTTCTATCTCGATGGGTGATTTCAAGTTTCTGGCTTCCCCGATGATCCTTGGTAACTCGGATATTGATCTTATTCTCGGAATGGATTGGCTTTCTAAGCACAAGGCTCAGCTTGATTGTGCAGCCAGGCAGATTCAATTGACTCATTCGTCTGAGGATGTGATTGTCTTTGCCGCTCGGGATAATACCATCCGTCTGTTTTCTCTCAATGAGAAGGGTGAATTGGATGCCATCTCCCAAATTCCAGTCGTTTGCGAATATCAAGACGTCTTTCCAGAAGAGCTTCCAGGAATGCCTCCGCACCGGCCAGTCGAATCCGTTATTGATCTTGAGCCTGGCACGGAACCTGTTTGCAAGCGTCCTTACAAGCTTGGACCTGAAGAGTTGAAGGAGCTGAAGAAGCAACTCGATATTCAAGAGAAAATGGGTCTCATCCGGCCTAGTTCTTCTCCGTGGGGTTGTGGTGTTCTTTTTGTGAATAAGAAGGATGGAACGGACCGACTTTGTGTTGATTACCGTCCAGTAAACAAGAATACCATCAAGAACAAATACCCACTTCCCAACATCAACGAGCTGCTCGAACAACTCAAAGGTGCCCAAGTATTCTCCAAGCTTGATCTCCATATGGGTTATCAGATTCGAATCTGTGAGCAAGATATTCCCAAGACGGCTTTCAGGACAAGCTTTGGTTCATATGAATACACTGTCATGTCTTTTGGCCTCGTCAACGCTCCTCCGACTTTCTCTCGCATGATGAACTTCATCTTCAACGCCTACACCAATGACTTCGTTTTGGTCTATCTCGACGACATTCTGGTTTTCTCCAAGAACAAGGAAGATCATGCCAAGCACTTGCGTTTGGTTCTCGATAAGCTCAGGGAACATCAGTTCTACGCCAAGTTCTCCAAGTGCGAATTTTGGCTCGATGAGGTTCTTTATCTTGGTCATATCATCTCTGCCAAGGGTATTGCCGTGAGTCCTGAGAAGGTGTCTGCAATTGTGAATTGGGAACCTCCTCAGAACGTGAAGCAACTCCGTAGCTTCCTCGGTCTCGCAAGCTACTGCCGAAGATTCGTTGAAAACTTTTCTAAGATCGCGAAGCCTCTCTCTAATCTTCTCCAGAAGCACGTCAAGTACGTTTGGTCTCCGGAGTGTGATATTTCTTTCAACACTTTGAAAGAGAAATTGATCACCGCTCCAGTTCTCACTCCGCCTGATGAATCCAAGCCGTACGAGGTCTTTTGTGATGCCTCTCTCCAAGGTCTTGGCGCAGTATTGATACAAGAGAAGAAAGTTGTTGCTTATACCTCTCGCTAGTTGAAGCCTAATGAGAAGAACTACCCCACTCATGTTCTCGAGTTGGCGGCAGTTGTGCATTCTCTTTTGACTTGGAGACATCTTCTATTGGGAAGAAAAGTGGACATTTTCACTGATCACAAGAGTCTCAAGTACATCTTCACTCAGCCTAATCTCAACCTCAGGCAAACTCGATGGGTCGAAATGATTCAAGAGTATAATTCGAGTATCGAGTATACTCCAGGCAAGGCTAATGTGATTGCTGACGCATTGAGCAAAAAAGCTTACTGCAATAGTCTTATTCTCAAGCCTTATCAACCCGAGCTTTGTAAAGCTTTCCGCAAACTTAATCTGCAAGTTGTTCCTCAAGGTTTCCTCACCAACCTTCAAGTCTCTCCTACCTTGGAAGACCAGATTCACCAAGCCCAGCTTCTTGATGCTATGGTGAAAAAGGTGAAGATTGGGATTGCCAAGAGTCAACCCAAGTACAAGTGCTACCGCCTTGATGACAAGGACACTCTCTTCTTCGAGGATCGTATTGTTGTACCCAAAGGTGACCTCCGTAAAGTGATCATGAACGAGGCTCACAATTCTCTCCTCTCCATCCACCCTGGGAGCACGAAGATGTATCAGGACCTTAAGCAGGCTTATTGGTGGACTCGAATGAAGCGCGAGATTGCTCAATTCGTGAATGAATGTGATGTCTGCAGAAGAGTGAAGGCAGAACACCAAAGGCCAGCAGGTCTCCTCCAACCTCTTGCCATTCCAGAATGGAAGTTTGACCACATTGAAATGGACTTCGTGACTGGGTTTCCAAAGTCCAAGTGTGGCAATGATGCTATATTCGTTGTCATCGACAAACTCACTAAAGTGGCTCACTTTCTGCCTATCAAAGAGTCGATCACTGCAACTCGATTGGCGGAACTCTATACCTCTCGTATTGTCTCTCTGCACGTTATTCCTCAAGTGATCTCTTCAAACCGTGGCAGCATCTTTACCTCGAAGTTTTGGGATCCTTTTCAGAAGGCCATGGGCACAAACATCCGCTTCAGCACAGCTTTCCATCCTCAAACTAGCGGTCAAGTCGAGCGTGTCAACCAGATTCTTGAAGATATGCTCAGGGCTTGTGTGATCTCCTTCGGCATGAAGTGGGAGGGTTGTCTTCCTTATGCTGAATTCTCCTACAATAACAGTTTTCAAGCAAGTTCGGGCAAGGCCCCATTTGAAATTCTGTATGGCAGGAAGTGCCGTACCCCTCTCAACTGGTCTGAAACCGGTGAACGTCAGCTTTTGGGTAATGACTTAATCACAGAGGTAGAAGAAATGTGCAATGTCATTCGTGATAACCTCAAAGCAGCCCAATCCCGTCAGAAGAGCTACTATGATAGTAAGCACCGTGATTTGGCTTTCGAGATCAGAGATCATGTTTACCTCCGCGTCTCTCCTATGAAAGGTACTCATCGCTTCGGTATCAAAGGGAAGCTTGCCCCTAGATACGTGGGACCTTTCAAGATTTTCAGCACGAGAGGCGACCTCGCCTATCAACTCGAGCTTCCTTCAAACTTTGCAAATGTTCATGATGGGTTCCATGTCTCTCAGCTCCGAAAGTGCTTCAAGACTCCTGACCGTACCATCAACTTCGAGGACATTGAGCTCCAAGAAGATCTCTCTTATCGTGAGCACCCAGTTTCTATTCTTGAAGAGACTGAACGCAAGACTCGCAACAAGTCAATCAAATTTCTCAAAGTCAAGTGGTCACACCATTCCGACCGTGAAGCTACCTGGGAACGCCGGGATCACCTCCGTTCTGAGTACCCGGCGTTCTTTCAGTCCTAGATTTCGGGACGAGATCCTTTTGTAGTGGTGGAGTGTTGTAACACCCCGGATGTAACTTTCCCAATTTGTACTCCAACTCTTGCCGTTTCCGGCGTTAAGTTATTTATTTTCTCGGGTTCGGGTTTTGCCTCCGTGTGTTGTTATTGTTGTCATGCATCTCATATCATGTCATCATGTGCATTGCATTTGCATACGTGTTCATCTCATGCATTCAAGCATTTTCCCCGTTGTCCGTTTTGCGTGCTTCGTTCTCCTCCGATGGTCATTTCTACCTTTCTTTCGTGTGTAGGTTTTAAACATTTCCGGATTGGACCGAGACTTGCCAAGCGGCCTTGGTTTACTACCGGTAGACCGCCTGTCAAGTTTCGTACCATTTGGACTTCGTTTGATACTCCAACGGTTAACCGAGGGACCGAAAAGGCCTCGTGTGTGTTGCAGCCCAACACCCCTCCAATTTGGCCCAAAACCCACCTAAGCCTTCTCCATCATCTAGAGCGTTCGATCATGATCGCGTGGCCGAAAACCGCACCTCATTTGGACTCTCCTAACTCCCTCTAT